>NC_087221.1:23263176-23268176 GCF_015104395.2 Macrobrachium nipponense
AACAATGTAATTACTGTAATGAAAATAAAATTATTTTTAATGTAATATCAGTAAAACATAAACCATTATGAGAGCTAATTGGTCCATTAGCTTGTACAAATATGCCCATTACATGACTGAACCTATCTATCTACAACATCTACAACTCTAGGATGAAAGGATAGCAGCAATCTAACCCTAAAATAGGTATACACACACACACACATTATATATATATATATATATATATATATATATATATATATATATATATATATATATATATATATATATATATATATATATATTGATTTTGTCACTTAAAACAAGCGTCGCTTTTTATTGATAGATATTAATCCATAAAAATATCAAATTTAATATCAAATTTCCAATACCTTGGGAATAACTATAACTCAAGGGAAATTAATATATTGATAAGAGCATCTGCTCAGTCATTGTTTCCATAAATTGATACAAAGTCGACTTCGACCATTATATATTTTTATCAAATATTTGTGGCTTAACGTTTGTTTATAAACAAAAATACAAATTATTATACGTCTGGCACGGATACTATCGCAGTTCACACGAATACGAGATACGGAAATCCCTTTCACCAAGGACAAGTTTTTACCATTTGTCTTGTCATAATGACGCACATATTCATGCGTTGTTTCTCCTACTGAGCATTTCACCATCCTAAATTTAACCACATAATGATATCACGTAACTCACTGTGTTAACTTTCTAAGAAACAGGTTTCAAAACTTTCTCACAATTGAGCCTACGTGTTCTGTATTTCGCAATGAATAAAGGAAATACTCTTTTACGGTGTAAACAGGGCAGTTATTAACAACCCTTATCAAAGGTTGTTCATACAATAGTAACGTTTAAATAATTACGCTTAATTCCGATAAAAGAACACTGCTTATCGAAACGATAACGCCATACGGAACGCAACCTAAATTTCGTACCTTCACTAATCTAACGCAAAACAGCCTACAATGATAACGTATTACATAACTCTAGCTATCAAGCTCTTCATATGATAGCAGGCTTACTCACCTTCGCCTTATACCAGACAGTCCGACTCCTTTTCTCCTGTTTAACGTCACATGAAGCAGGTGCAAGTGTTGCAAGAGTGTAGAGAGCCGCAACGTACGTCCACTTGCCAAGCATCTTGGCTGTTGTCTGCAATATCACAGTCATATCAACCTACACATTCACTCAGCCACACTGACGTGGGATAGGACCGCCCACAAAAATGGAACGTTCAGTTTCCACCGTAAGAGAACAGAAATCATCGGCTGAGACCAAACCAATTTGTCTGCATTCGATTTTGTTAAATGGTTTTCATTTGCAAACTAGCAACATTAATAAATTGGCACGTTATTCAATGAGCTTCTATAATGTCATTTAATACTACAGTTTTATAGAGTTATTTTCAACTGTGAAAACAGTTAAAAATGAACATACCTGTAGGTTGAAATGGTTCTCAGTCTCATGAAGAAAATCGGTGGAATGTTTACATACGAAAACAACCTAGCGGAAGACAGATGAACGTTCCACCAATATCTTATAAATATTAGATACATAAAATTCTCACAAACGTCTTGCGAGTGTCGTGTAATAAGCCATCTTACCACTCATACGGTAATCTGATTGTCGGTTGAAAAGTGAAAAAAACAAAATATACTTATAAATAGCAATTTCCGCAACTTTATGTTTACCCCAGATATCTAAAAATAGGATACGCACAGCATATCTGAGTTTGCAAAACAGGAAAGCAAGGTGAAGCCATAGCAAAACGTACACTGTACTTTATTTGGAACTGAGAAAAAAAGAAAAAGAAAAAAATCGACGCTGGTGATTTTCTACGATCACATTCGTGTTTTTTTTTTTTTGGGGGGGGGGGAGGTGTGGGGATTTGAGTAAGGGTAAATATCGAATGGATAATTAGAGAATGAGAGAGAAGAGATGAGAGAGAGAGGAGACCGAAGAACGGAGAGAGGAAGACGAGAGAGAGAGAGAGAGAGAGAGAGCCAAATTCAGTCATATTGTGGGGGGAGAGTTTAGTTACTTCCAGCACAATG
Source organism: Macrobrachium nipponense (assembly GCF_015104395.2). Taxonomy (NCBI): domain Eukaryota; kingdom Metazoa; phylum Arthropoda; class Malacostraca; order Decapoda; family Palaemonidae; genus Macrobrachium; species Macrobrachium nipponense. The sequence goes on from NC_087221.1 coordinate 23,265,249, forward strand.
TTAATCTAATTTACATAAATACTTACTGCCATGATTTTAGATTATCATCACACAATTTCTACAAAGTATTTAATGCAATAAAGGACGAATGGCAAAGGGTCAGTCAGATTATTTTCTGGGGTTCATTTCAGCAGTGGCAATAATGCTTTGCTGATAACACTGAAGCTTTCATTTGCAATATCGTAAAGATTAATGATTTTTTCCTAGTGGATTAGGCTACAGCTTGAGGAACGCCTTATAATTATAATATATATATATATATATATATATATATATATATATAGTATAATATATATATATATTCAACTGCACTGACGAATGTTCAAATTAAAATAAAAATTTTTACTATATATTTATTTTTCAACGTCCCTGTGCCCACTGGAAAATCTTAAGCAATAGGCCTCAGTCACAAGCATCCTTGCCTCTCTCTCTCTCTCTCTCTCTACTCTCTCTCTTCTCTCTATCTCTATCTCTCTCTCTCTGCTCTCTCGCTCTCTCTCTCTCTCTCTCTCCTTTCTCCAGAGCTTTATCATGGTTTGATGTTTAATATCGAACAAGGCTTTTCTAAACTTTATTTATTTTAATGAAAAGAAAAAATAGTCTTAAGGTATATTGCGATTAAAGCAAGCTTTTCACACATGAGAAAATTTTATGACAGTTAGAGAGAGAGAGAGAGAGAGAGAGAGAGAGAGAGAGAGAGAGAGAGAGAGAGAGGAGAGAGAGAGAGAGAGAGAAGATAACCTGAACTAGTTTACTTTAATAAGCTACCGTCCCTAATCACATGAACACATGTTTAATACAGCGTGATTTTCGTATCAAGGACATTATGGGAAATTATGAAGAGAGAGAGAGAGAGAGAGAGAGAGAGAGAGAGAGAGAGAGAGAGAGAGAGAGAGAGAGAGAGAGAGAGAGAGAGAGAGAGAGAGAGAGAGAGAGAGAGAGAGAGATCTGCAACTGATATCAAAGTAAAATATAACACAGAGACTAAAATCTTCTAAGGTAATGCAGAGTGAGGGGTCTGGACTACTGTAGGTCTAGTAGACATTTCAGATGGAATATAGGTAATCTAACCTGACGTACCTTAACTTTAACCTAACCTCGGACGCCGTGCCCTATAACCAGGTCGCAGGGGGCTCCGTCACCCCGGATCTCCCAAGTAAGTTGTGATTCTTCACTAAATCACATTTGGGTAGATTTATAAGCCTAAAAATAAGAAAACTAACGACTGTGTGTTTTCATTACCTCCGATGTAACTTTTCGTAATGGATGTGAAAGACTTAAAATTAGTTGACATAACAGTGTGCCCTAAATTCACTTTCTTTAAACACCGCAAAAATATCTAATAGAAAACGTACAAGTTTTCAAAGGGCTGACTATACTACATGACATATTATACCAAAGTATATCAAATTGATCACAAAAGTCTTCTTTCCCCCGTTATCCCTACATCAAAGGACCGGTTGTCTGATGTCATCAGCCAAAGTTTATTGTTTGCCATCGGGGTTTTTACGACCACATGCCCTCGCTGTCATCACCCACAGTTATTGGCGGTATGCTTCGCCTTTGACTAAAAAGGCCACCTGCAAGGCACCAATTTCCACAGTTATTGGCAATGGGCCTAGCCTTTTACTAAAAAGGAAGACTGTAAGCCAGCAGTTTCCACAGTTATTGGCGGTGGGTCTAGCATTGTACTAAAAAGAAAGACAGCAAGGCAGCAGTTTCCACAGTTATTGGCAATGGGCCTAGCCTTTTACTAAAAAGGAAGACTGCAAGGCAGCAGTTTCCACAGTTATTGGCGGTGGGTCTAGCATTGTACTAAAAAGTAAGACAGCAAGGCAGCAGTTTCCACAGTTATTGGCAATTGGCCTAGCCTTTTACTAAAAAGTAAGACTGCAAGGCAGCAGTTTCCACAGTTATTGGCGGTGGGCCTAACCCAGGCCCAGTTTAAGGGGGGGGGGGGGGCAAGGGGCCTGGGCCCTGAGCCACCCACCAAGAGGGTGCTTCCCACCAATAAAAACAATACATTTTAATCTAATAAGGTTAGTATTGTAATCGGGCACTTATATTACCCTACTAGCCAAATTGTAGATTTTATTATTAAGTTTGACAATAACATGATGCTCGTATATACGAATGTTACGAATGTTTGTGTCACTATGGTTGTAAGTTGTGTTTCAAATTGTTATGATTTGTGGCGGCAAAATAACATACCTCAGTATTCTTTGTATTACGGCCAAATCAAGTTTATAAGACGTGTCATAGTTAGAATACAACCTAACTCGTTAATCTATATGTCTCACGCGAGATAATAGCATCTATAAATATTTCTAAACTGACTTAATTATAATAACAGGTTCTGCTAGTCACGCTTACGGTTCCCTAGTGTTCAGATGAAATGTTCGAAGAATTAGCCTCCGGCTACAATGTTAAAAGTTTCCAAGAGTAAGAAGACATTGTATATTTTAACTTGTAACAGATAGTAAAATTAATTGAAAACAGATTATGGACATCCATGAAACAGAAACGTCCGGTAAATCTGACTATAATGAGCGATAAAAAAAATAAAAAAACTGTCGAGAAAGTAATCCTGGATATACATATAACTCCATAAAAAAGAATGGGCTATTGTGATTTTATGTGTTAGTTACATTATTATTTTTATATAAATATTTGCAACTGTATGTGTAAAAAAATATGGTAAGAACAACTTATGCTTATTTTATTCTGTGTTTATGCATATCAATAACATCAGAAGAATAGTCCCATTGTATTATTTCCTAAATAAAACTGTCCTACTAATATATTAGTATTACTGTATTTTGGCTACTAGATTAATTAGACTATAGTTTGTCGTGTATGCAATAGGAGTTGGAAAGGGGGCCTCCCACCAGCTTAATCCGGCCCTGGCCTAGCCTTTTACTAAAAAGT
>NC_087221.1:23273176-23300676 GCF_015104395.2 Macrobrachium nipponense
AAGGTGAGTCTTCAAAGTCTAGAGGTTTTCATCGATTATGGAGTGTTATTTATTTTTTTTAAATTTGTACACTATAATTTGCAATTTCTTAAATTCTTTTTACGTAACGTTGCTAAATTTGAGGTTCGTGATTCAACGCTATTTCCGAATCCGATGACTTATATGACTAGTATTCTCTCTCTCTCTCTCTCTCTCTCTCTCTCTCTCTCTCTCTCTCTCTCTCTCTCTCTCTCTCTCTCTCTCTCTCTATATATATATATATATATATATATATGATATATATCTATAATGATATTATATAAATAATATATACAGTACATACATACATGTACATAGGCATACATGCACATTTCTTTCAGTCTTCCTTTGAGGGTAAATACGTAAAGTCTTGCTCTTAACTTACCTCTCCCAGACAAGGATTACTGGACGAAAGACGCACAGGACGCCTTGACGAAGCAGCTAGGAATCCAGCTGCGGGAGAAGCAGGCCAAGAACATCGTCTTCTTCCTCGGGGACGGCATGTCCTTCAGCACCGTCACGGCCGCCAGGATCCTGAAGGGCAGCAAGACGGGCAAGTTCGAGCGGGAGACCCTCTCCTGGGAGGAGTTCGACTTTGCTGCCCTCAGCAAGGTTAGGCGGAGGAGGGACTCCTGTCAAAGATATATAAATAATAAGAGCCAATTTTAGCAAAACCGAATTATTATTATGAAAATGTTGGCAATTTATCTAGTGTTTAACGTAAAGGTTCTATGTCCACGAGGTTAATTGTTTACATGAACTGGTGATCTCTTTCACTGTTAATCAATATAATTTTTGTCTCGTAAAATATCATGAGCTATATTTCATTTTTATTATTATTATTATTATTGGCAAAATCAAAACTGCCACTACACCTACTACTGTCACCAAGTAATGATAGCATCATCATTTTCTCTTTCGTCTTGTTACCGAAAGCGACCTACTTTCACAGACGTACAACACCCAAATGATCGTGACAGACAGCGCCGCCAGCGCCACATCTTACCTGAACGGAGTGAAGACCAACCAGGGAATTATTGGACTCGACGTCAACGGGATCAGAGGAAACTGCTCCTCCCAGTTGGATGAGTCCATCTACACCTCCTCCATCGCTCAGTGGTTCCTGGTAGGAGAAAACACAACATGCTGGTCACTGCTTCATTCATATCATTAAATTTCTGAATGTGGTTAGACCCCTTGTGCCCATAAAAGTTCCATAATATTAGCCACTGCACGCACCTAAGTAGATGGTAGTGGAGTGTGCGTTGGAATATGTGGCTGGGAGAATGGCTGGTTTGGTGTAAAAGTAAGTCTGAGCCAAGGGTGCGATGTCTCCATGGTTATTCAATAACTTTATGTATGCATGATGTGCGAAGTCAGTTAAAGGACATTTATGAAATTTAAGGACAAAACTATAAGAAAATGAGTCGTGAATGGATTATGGAATGGTTGATGTAGTGCTTGTTGGAGACAGAGGTAAAAAGAGTCTGAAAGTGCTTGCAGGGCGAGAAAGTTGAGAGTAAAATTGGTATTTTCAAGATGGAGCGAAAAATGTTAATATGGATCGAAGCTGTTGATTTGTATAAGTATTTAAGAACAGTATATATTTCGATGATGGTAAGATAAGATAAGTTGAGTCACAGAACAGGTGTCGTTACGGGCCGCTCTATGAGCAAGAGCCCGTGCTGGCATAAGGTCAGTTTAATTTAAAACAACGACAACAAGAACAGGTGAGGTGAAGCATGGAAGATACGGGCGTTTTTATGTAAGAAAGACTGACCTTCGTTTATGGAAGTGTGGATGCTGAATAGGAGTGAAAAAAAGGAAAAGTTTTAAGCATATGTGGCATAAGAAGAACTGATAGGGTAAGAAGCATATAAATCTATATATATATATATATATATATATATATTAATATATATATATATATAATATATATATATATATATATATATATTATATATATATATTTATCCAATATATGGACTCAATCATGATATTCAAAAGGATGATACTGCTTTAAATCCTTTGTTAATCTTATCACAAACCCTCACCACCTTTGTCACCCTTAATTCTTATCGCTTTAGGAAGCTGGAAAATCGGCCGGTTTCGTAACGTCCACCCGCGTGACTCACGCCACCCCTGCTGGAACCTACGCCCACATCGCCGAGAGAGACTGGGAGGACGATAGTTTTGTAAGTTTATTTCACGCTCGTCTGTCGAGATCGTATCTAATCTAATCTCTCAAATAGGGGGCCATCTCTTCCAATTTTTGCAATTTTGGGAGAACGTGATCTAGTGGTTGTGAAAAAAGGAATAAGACGAGCACGCTGCTTAGAATTAGTTCTGGTACTATTTAGATTCGTTCATCGCACAGTGAGTTGCAATTTTCTTGAGTGAGAACCCGGTATTCTCTGTGTTTTAAAATACACGACATACACCAACACACAAACACATATAACTACATATAATAAATGATAATACATGAAATGTCAATACACTTTTAACAAGAACACTAATTTTTATGTCTACCTATCGAACATTGGGATTACTCTAATGCTACTTTGGTTGTGAACCCTGTAAAATTGTCAGGCAACTCATGTGGATTAATTTTAATTTTTAGGTTGAAGACGACTTAGCTGATCCTGAGATTTGCGATGACATTGCTGAGCAGCTGGTCTTCAGAGAGCCTGGAAAGCATTTCAAGGTGGGTTTTTAATTAATGGTTCCGTTAGTTTTTGGGCCTCATTGTGACCCACTCTGAGTAACAGGAGAGAAACGAATGAATTTTATACATGAGTTATTATCGCAGTTTAGTAGCCTGATTTCCCATGCTAGTTTTCTTAATAAAGAGATAGAAGTCCAGCAAACGACTAAACAGTACACAGAAGTGTTTATTATTATCTTCCTATACCATGAAAGATACTGAAAAACAAAAAAAAATTCTCTTGGGAACTGTTATCAGGCACGGTATCGTATATAATATAATAAAATAATAAAAATGTACCAACTTTAAGTGTAATTTGTGCAAGGTGATATATTGCAACATCCCAGTTTTAAAAGGTCACTTATTCTGGAATTACCGAGGAAAACAGAAAATTCCCAATTCTGTGGATGGCATGGAGAACTGAATACCTTTCCTAGACGCGTAAAAAGACCCCAGAGTCTTCATATCTTCCCGTGATTCCACGTAGGTTATCCTGGGAGGCGGTCGTCGCGGTTTCATTCCCGTCGAAGAACATGACGTGGAGGAGGGATCTGCGGGATACCGACGGGATGGGAAGAACCTCATCAACGCCTGGCTGGAGGAGAAGGAGAAGATGGGAGCATCTGCCGCCTACGTCTGGAACAAAGATGACCTCTTGGCCGTTGACATCCAGAACACGGACTATCTCATGGGTAGGTCAAATATCTCAGAGTTCTTAGAGACTAAGGTAACTGGTCAGAGATATTTTTCGTTCTTTAATATCTCATGATATATTTGGTTAGCAAATCCACGTCCAAATACCAAAGTAGAGAGGCTTTTAATATACCTTGAAAGTTCAATTTGACTGGTAATGAGTTACTACTATAAGGGCCAGATAGTCATCTGAAGGAATGAGATCATTGACCGCTGCTCTGCCGAGGACAGACTACCTCATAAGCAGTAAGGAGGAAAAGTGACTGATAAGATAAAAGCGAATTTGTGGCGTTGCAGCTGTCGGTGTCACTGTTGCTGATGGATCAATAATTCTGCTAACAGGTGTACCATCAGTTCGATAAGAAAAGAAATGTCGTACTTATTAAGTGGCAAACACCCACTGGGATCAGTGTATTGGTGTGTGTATATATGTTGTTCTTTCTTCCATAAGGTCTATTCTCCCACTCGCACATGGACCTCGTCCTGGACAGAGACGAAACTCAGGACCCGACTTTACCCGAGATGACTAAAGTCGCCATTGAAATGTTGTCGAAGGACCCCAACGGATATTTCCTCCTGGTCGAAGGTAAGGAAAATCAGACGCTGTATACAGAATATCCTAATATCCCTCGCTAAGACGTGTCATCGCCGAGAGGCAGAGAAAGGCATACCTATCTAATTAATAACTACCTAATGAGCACCATGCTCTTTAGATGCTTGAATTTCAAGTTAATGGGCCCTGTGGGGTTGTTCCATATGAATAGGGTTTATTTTTAATTAATAATAATAATAATGATGATGATCATAAAAAATTAATAATAATAACAGGTGGAAGAATCGACCACATGCACCACGAAAATCGGGCACATAAGTCCCTCTACGAGGTCCTGGATTTCGAGGAAGCCGTCACCATGGCTCTCTCTATAACAGACCCAGAGGAGACCATTGTCATCGTCACCGCTGACCATGGCCACACGCTCAACATCAACGGCTATGCAGAGAGAAACGAGGATATTTTTGGTAAGTTTTTTGTTTTAGTTTTATTTTGCTTTTTGTTTTGGTTTTATTGACGATTCCAAATCCGGATAACATTGGAGGGATGAGCATAGGGGGGAGGGGGAAAATTTCTTATTTTGTAAAAAGATGAAATAAGATTTACTGAAAATTGCAACAAGCCTTACAGCTTAGGGGCACTGGACAATGGGTGGGCAAAGATGAGATCCGATAGTTAAGAAAAAAAGGTAATTTTTTATAATACTCCTCTGAAAAAACTTCTTTTTCCAAGAAAATCTGAGAAATTCCTCTTTCCAAGATACACTGCATGCTTCTTTTTCCAGGATGCTCCGAAAAACATAACTTTCCAAGATACTCTTAAAATACTTATGAGTCCAGGATATTCTGGAAAAACCTTATTCCAAGATACTCTGAAAATTCTTCACTTTCCAGAATACTCTGAAAAAAAAAAACTTTTCTTTCCAGGATATTCTGGAATCAGCGACATCGATGACAAGAAGTTCACTTCCCTGAGCTATGGAAATGGCCCTGGCTTCAGACTTGCTTCAGACGGCCGGTATGAGCCCACTGATGAAGACATAAGTAAGGTTTTAGACTTTGTTTTGTTGTTGATTTAATACTATTAGAGTTTGTTTTTGGTGATTTACCTTTGTTTGATTGCTATTTGTTAGGATTTGGCTTTGTTTTCGCCTTTGGACATTCAATTCTGCGAGGTCTAATCTTGTATTCTTTTTACATGGGAACGTTTGAATAATAATAATAATAATAATAAAAATAATAATAATAAAATAATAATAATAATAATAATAATAATAATAATAATAATAATAATAATAATGAAGAGACGAGGACAGCCAAGGATGTCAAAATCGAAGTTTGGTTTATGGAAGAGTGGAGTGCGTTAATGTGCTTATCTTCCCAAAATGACTCTCTGACAAAAAAGGGCACTAAACATGAATATTCACTTAAATAATTCAGGATTCAGGAAAGACAAAGGAAACAGAAAATTGCAGTTTCTCAGAGTAAATAGTAAGAAGTAATGTTCAAACTGGTTTATCCTAAAGAGTGTAAGATTTTGGGTACAGATCTCACAGCTTTATCTACACAAGAGGTATTTAATTTTACACCGCTCATTTCATGGTATACCAGCGCTTGGATAACAGAGAGAGAGAGAGAGAGAGAGAGAGAGAGAGAGAGAGAGAGAGACAGAGAGACTAACTCTTCCACTCATTCTTACAGAGGATCCCGAATTCCAGTACACCTCAGGGATCCCAAGGGACTCTTCTACACATGACGGCACTGACGTAGGAATCTGGGTTCACGGTCCGTTCGCCCATCTATTCACAGGTGTCTACGAGGAGATCTACACCCCGCACGCCCTGGCCTACGCCGCTTGCGTCGGCCACGGTCGCAAATTCTGCGACGAGAAATGAGTTTCTGATAGTTTATAAAGTAGTTCCAGAACCCTCCTTCGTCATTTCTGTTTCCTCCGTAGGCTAAGATCCGATGATGATCGTTTAATCAAGTCATCTGTGGTTTTTTCTTATGTAATTTTACGTAATTTCTGGATTATAGCGTAATTTAAGTTCTGGGGTGTTTTTTTTTGTTAAAATCTGAATTAGTTTCTTCGTTCTTTTTATGAAATGGTGAAGTTTCTACATTTCATTGCACGTGCTTTGTAACTATTTAAATTCAGAGATTATTATTCTTAGTATAATGCATAAAGGCTATACTTAAACCTTTTAAGAAAACAGACTTAATCATTTCTGTCAAACACTCAAAGACAACATTTTTTCGATCGAGAAATGTGATTCTAAACCCTAACCTACTCAGAAGATCGTTAGTTAAGGCATTTCGTACCAAAACAAATATATCAAATTTTCGCCACATCTCCTTATCATCATGTTTCAATCAGACATTTTGCAGGACATTCTAAAGATAGATATAAAATTACATGCTGTTTCAATTCATCAGGATATAAGAATGTATCATGGTACAAGACTATGTTTGATATCTGATTCTCGGTGAATTCTTCTACAACAATTCATCTACATATACAACTATATATATATATATATATATATATATATATATATATATATATATATATATATATATATATATAAAAGGAAAGATGCTTGCTTACTGCAGTAAACCAGCACTTATAATCTTTTTTTTCTTAATACCCAGACTACCACTGTATGCAGAGAGTGCTGTTAGCAGTAAACTAACACTTTTAAACTATTTTCCATTAACGACCAAACTACCACTACTACATGCCAACTCGTTTTTCCTACTCAGAATAAATACTATAAACATTTTTTTGATGCTTTTTGAAATTGTAATTCCAAGTGAAAACTGGTTAAGATTTCAAGAAGAGAGAATGGAGCCAAGAGTTACTGGAAGTGTGATATATATTACAAATTAAAGTGCCATGCTCGTGCAACTACATTACAGGAAGAAATGATCAGTTCTGTAAGCGAACATAATCACACAATAGATGCTGCGGAAGTTGACGTTATAGAAACAGTTGTGAAAATGCGGCAGATGGCAAGAAATACTAATGATGCACCACAATCAATAATATCGGATGCCAACGAAGGTTGCAGTGAGGCTGCTGTGTCTAGACTCTCGTTGAAGCAAGGTCTTAAAAGGACAGAATGTTCTATAAGGTAACGAAATATTTCACTCCCAGCCTTACCAAGGACTTGAAATGAATTAATTTTTCCCGACGAATATACGAAATCCCTTAAAGGTGAGACATTCTTAGTATATGATTCAGGTCAGGGTGATAAACGCATGCTAATTTTTGCTACTGAACGCAACCTTCAATCACTTTCGCAGAGTAAACAATGGTTTGCCGATGGTAGTACATTCAAGACCGTTCCGTTGCTGTTTCACCAGATGTACAGTACTTTGCACGGTTTAAGAGAGAAAGCTTCATTACCACTGGTGTTTTACGTTACTACCCAACAAATCCGAGGAAACTTAAAGCCATCTTTTACAGAAAATAAAAAATTTAGAGCCATCCTGTGCAACTTCAACTATAACAAGACTTTGAAAAGGCTATCCAGAATGCATTCCTCAAGGAATTCCCTGCCTAATGTAAAACTCAGAGGGTATTTTTTCACTTTTGTTAAAGCGTATTCCGTTCAGTTCAGATAAATCGTCTCCAGATATTAAACGAAGCAAATTCTGTCTTTGCTTTAAGGCTTCGGAAGTTACCTGCCACAGCATTTCTACCGGATGAAAGTGTGACCGAGACACTGTGCGATAATAACATTTTTCTTGATGAAGCTCAAGATGGAATAGATTATCTTGAGGACACATGGATTGGTCGCCCTGGACGGAGAATTATGCGAAGGACTCCTTTCTTTACACATGAAATTATGGAATATATATGATGAGGCTTTGCAAAATCTACCAAAAAATAATGCAATAGAAGGACGGCATAGGGCTTTCCAGATCCAGGTTGCAGCTCACCATTCAAATATATAGAAATTCGTCGACTGCCTTAAGAAGGAACAAAATTTAACGAGGTTCAAATTGAACAATATCTCTCTGGGAGGGAGCTTGAAACTATATATATATATATATATATATATATATATATATATATATATATATATATATATATATATATATACTCACACACACACACACACACACACACACACACACACATATATATATATATATAATATATATATATATATATATATATATATGTATATATAAAAAACTGCTCAACGTATAAAAAGACTAGTGGAAAATTTCAGCAGTAAATATCTGTGATAATATTCGTGGAATCGCACATAACCTTTCTTTTTAAATCTTTCGTATCTTTAGTTTAGACAGTAATATTATAGTTTTTTTTTTAAATATGTAATGTTATTTGATCTCATATGGCTTTAATTAAAAAAAAGTTCACCTCATCCAAAAATCTGTGTCATCCTCTCAAAAATAAATTGTACCTACTCTATTTTGCATTTATTACAACCTTGTAGACGAATTGTATATGTAGACGAATTGCACATGTAGATGAATGTTGTAGACGAATTATTGTAGACAAATTCGCTTGATATCTCCAAGCTAAATAATTTTCAGTCTAAAACCTGTAGACAAGATCACCTGTGAGTTGAAATTCCTTCGCAGGTTTACCTGTCCATTAGGATTACGTTTTACGAGCGTGAATTCGAATGTATCAAGATCTCGGGCGTGGTTTTCGCCATACTTCCTTAGTTAATATTCACTAATGAGAACCAGTTAATGATTTTGCCAGCTACGAGAATGTTGTTGAAATCCTTTATAACACAAGCATTACATAACAGTAGTGCTTTTAATTGTATTAAAATATTTTCGGCACATATTAAAAAGAAGCTGATGGACTAAGTACCAATATTTGATTTTCCTATTATTGGTATTTTGTGATACTGGGTTTAAATATGATTGTGAACACTAGAATCTCGTCGTAACACAAATGGAAGACCTCGATTTTGACAGGAATATTTGTTTTCTGGGAAGACAAGAGGTGGGAAACAGAAATTTCTTTTTTATTTTTTTATTGTTTTTTAAGTGCGGTTTTGCTTTGAGACTTTATATAGCATTGTAAGAAAGGAAGTTCCTTGAGTGTTGTGATTTTTGTTCGTTGTGAAAAATAAAAAGCACGTAACTTCGGGAAATAGTCATACAGTAACGCTTTGAAAAATTTAAGTTAACTGAGAGCTGGTTTTTATTAGTTACGAAGTAGACAAAAAAAAAAAAAAACTTATGAAAGAAGTTATGACACCAAAGAATTTTGAGAGAAGTCAATTCTTGACCGTGTGATAGCATTGCTGAGTACAGCCAGCCAAGGCATTGAACATGCAAAAAAGGGAAAGGTTGGTAGATCATAGCCCAGCGGTTTACACTAGGCTCTTGTTCCTTTTCTTCAAGAACTACATTATTTCCCACGGGTCACGTTTGTGCAATTCCTATGCTGGCATAAGGCCAGCCTAATCTAAATCAACGAAGGATTATAAATCTGATTAAATACGCAAAAATAAAATTATTGGTAATTAAGATAAATTAACTAATAAAAACCAGCTCTCAGTTAACTTAAATTTTTCAAAGCGTTACTATATGGCTATTTCCCGAAGTTACATGCTTTTTATTTTTCACAACGAACAAAAATCACAAAGCTCAAGGAACTTCCTTTCTTACAATGCTACATAACGTCTCAAAGCAAAACCGCATTTAAAAAAAAAATAAATAAATAAAAAAGAAATTTCACACGACGTTATTTGTCGCCGTATAATTAGCTACTGAAGCCTTATAGCTGCAAAGAAATTATACAGTAATTTTTTTTTTCGCAGAAACGTAATCATATTGTTCTCAGAGAACTTCATTTTTTTTCGATTCAGAAGCATAAAAGCCCCCAGAGATATAAGAATCTATTCCCCAAATATTTTCTGTGGAGGTCAAGGAAAAAACGAGAACGCTCAGACACATCTTTTATTTCTCATAGTTATCTTGGTGAAGACGCGAATTTAAAAGGACCCTCTAAAATATCTTTATTTCATAAAATGTGTTTGTTGACGCAGAAGCGAATAGTCCAAAAGGTGTATATAAAATCTTCATTGTACAGCGAGTGCTTTTTTTCGCAGAAACGATGAAACCAGCGAGTTGTGTAATATAAAAACTCGATTTCACTATGGTCGTTTCCAGACGAAGTCATGAAAAAAGAACGTTCTAAAGAAACCATTATTTTTACAATGAACTTTTGTTTTTTCTACGCAAAAACGAACCAGTCGTGTTAAAAAAACAAGCTTTACTTCATAAAATGGCCTAAATAGAAAAAAAAATGTATTTCACGAAGGCTTATTTCTTGTCGCAGAAAGTACGCCCGTGGCCGACGCAAGCGGCGTAGGCCAGGGCGTGGGGGATGTAGTTTTCTTCGTAGACGCTCGTGAAGAGGTGCGCAAAAGGACCGTGGGCCCAGATTCCTACGTCAGTGCCATCATGTGTGGAGGATTCCTTAGGGATCCCAGAGGGGTAGGAGAAATACTTGTCGTCTAGAAAGGAGAAGAGTAGAGATTCTATCTTAGAGATTGGTAGGTGGCAGGGAATAAACACTAGGTGTTTTGTTTTCCTCTCTCGACAGAATAGTTTTTTCTCTGAGATTGTTAAGTGGCGTTTAAGCAGGAAAAAATCAATGGGTGTTTTTTCTAATAGTTTTTTTGAGATTGTTAAATGACGTTTAAGCAGGGAAAAATCAATGGGTGTTTATTTAGAATAGTTTTTTCCTTGAGATTGTTAAGTGGCGTTTATACAGGAAAAAAAAATCAATGGGTGTGTGTTTTTTTTTACCTTAAAGACATATAAACTTATTAAGCGGAAGAAACGTGTTTTTTTTCTTGGCAGAGATATTCATAAGGTTTAACAAGCATGGCATAAAGTAATTTTTTTTCTAAAGAAGATATTTACAAAGAGCTTCTGGAGAGAATTATAAATCTTCAAAGAGAAATGGGTAGAGCGAATTGAATATGAAACGATATCTGTAGCTTAATGCTTGCATATAAATCATGGTGATGTGATAAAAATTCATTCCTGTATTATATATATATACTATATATAGTTATATATGTATATATCTGATATATATATATATATATATAATATACATACTCCTTATATGATATATATTAAAAGATAAGGGCATTCTTACTCAAGTCCTCTTCTGTAGGTTCATATCGACCATCTGGGACTAACTGGAATCCTGGTCCATTTCCGTAGCTCAGGGTCGTGTATCTCTTGTAGTCAACGTTACTGATACCGGCGTACCCTTAAAGATGATAATCAATGGGTGTAAGATTTGTCTGTGGGCGTATACACATGCACAAACATACATATACATATATCATATATGCATACATATATATTATATAGTATATATATATGTATATATGACTGGTAAAAATTTTCTATTACAACAGAATTCCATCTAATAAAAGGAACCCATAAAATCGCCAAAATATACTAAGAATGTAAGTACTATGTCATTACCTACCTGAAGAGAGAGACAGCAGTCTCTGAAATAATATATTAGTACTTACTTTTTATATTCTAGCGTTTTTATGTACTCTTTTCATTAGATTATATATATATTATATATATTTTATATATATATATATATATATATAATATATATATATATATATATAAAGATAGATAGATAGACAGAAAGATATAGATAGATAAATAGATAAAAAAACTTCCACAAAAGATAAATACAAAAATAAATATAATTTACCTAAAACCGCACATGTAAACAAACTGACAGCAAACAACGGTCTCTCAAACTTACCGAAAATATCTTCGTTCCTCTCCGCGTAACCGTTGATGTCGAGCGTGTGACCGTGATCGGCGGTCACTAGGATGATGGTTTCCTCAGGGTCCGTCAGGGAGAGGGCCATGCTGACGGCCTCCTCGAAGTCCAGGGTCTCGTACAGGGCCTGACGGACCTCGTTCCCGTGGTGCATGAGGTCAATGCGTCCTCCTGGAAGTGGTTTAAGGAATCTGAGTGGACTCGCGTAAGGATTTTCGTGTTTCGTACATGTCAGCTCGTTCATTTTTTTATTCTTGACAAACTCGTTTTATGTCGAGGCAGTGATAAGCCGCTCGTTGGTCTTGCTTGCAATTTTTTTTCGTTTTTAAGACTCGTAAGCTCGTTAGTTCGTCTTGCAAGCTCGTTGAGTTCTGATAAATACTCGTGTTCAGGATTTTCGTCATATCATTAAGAGCAGATTTCACAAGAAATTGAGGCAACCACAAAAATACCCGTTTCTACCTAATTTGGGGGTGCTGAATTCAAATTTGAAATCCGTTTTTACTCATCACCTCTAGTTATCTATCCTGTTTTATCTGTTATAAGCTGCTGCAACTCTTGAAATGTGCACATATATTCTCTGTTTATAGTAAAATGAGACTATTTAAAAGCCAGAAAACTAGAGGTGATAGAGCAAAACTATTTATAAATTTGAATTCAGCACACCCAAATTAGCAAAAAACACCTATCCCCATTCTTGCCTCAGACCAAAATTTTTTTTTTTGTAAACCAGTTTAATTCATTACAGAGAGAACTCCTAATAGCTTTCGAGCGGCTGGGTCAGCTCTCCATACCTGATTGGTAGAATATATTTGGTCATATAAAATATTACGATGATTTATAAAAACCTGATCATACCTTGGGGTTGATGATCCTGCTTCGAAAGAATCCTTCGTTTTTGTCATAAAGTCCTTTGGCAATTTTTAACAAAACGAGGAAAGACCCTTTGTCAAAGTGGCTAGTTCTTTTTATTTACTTTTCAGATATCATCCACTCATGAGATCAGAACGGCCAGCCAGTCCTTGAATCAATGCTTTCTTTAGAATAAAATATCTATCTATATTCTCCGACAGGTTTCATATACCTTATTAACTTTTCGGGTATTTTTTCATGTGTATACATACAGGGTGTAAATCATGGTTACTTTGTTTTGATAATGGATACTAGAAAGTAATGGCAACTTTCGCTCACTTTCTACAACGAGCACACAATTACCATAAGTTATTATAACTTGTATTTTAATGCCTTTCACTCTTTTACTGTACTTATCACCTTTACGTAAATTGTCCTTCTTTCCTTGGCCCTTCATACATTTTCTCTTGGATACCAGAACACTACAAATTCATCACGTTATCTACACTGGATTATCTCGGAAATGCCAACAACTTACTTACCCTCAACTAAGAGGAAATATCCATTGGGATCCTTGGAGAGCATTTCGATGGCAAATTTAGTCATCTCCGGCAATGTCGGATCCATGGACACGTTTCTCGTGAGGACGGTGTCCATGTGCGAGTGGTCAAACAGTCCTGAAATGAAGGAATGATAATTCATTTTTACTTGTAAGTTTTCACAACTATACCAACGACACACGTCCGGGTTGGGGTTTGTTTACCAGGACAAAATTCGAGAACAAAATTTTCCATTAACGAATAACATGTTTTTCAATGCTCTAAACATTAAGAATACCACTTTCTATCAACTAACAATTATTAGCAGATACATAACAGGAACCAAGGAACAGTCTGTTTACTGGAGGTCAATTATGAGGTCATCAGTGTTTCAGCCTCTGACCTGGGCTCTATCCTCGATCTGAAGATATACAGCGACGAGTTCATTTTTTTAGGCAATTAACTAGCACCTGACAAATTCATCCCGATGCCCCCTAGGGCCTCATTGTGACCAACTGTCATCCACACCAAACTGCCAAGGTTTAATCTAAAAGGGATGAGGTTGTCATCCCAATGACCAAGCCTGTAACATCCCGAGTTCTTAAAGAATAGAAAAATACAAGCGAAAGGTGCCCTTAAGTCTAGGCAACTTGACCTACCCATGACATAATCCGTGTTCTGGAGGTCAATGGCCATGAGGTCCTCTTTGTTCCAGGCGTAGGCGGCAGAGGCGCCCATCTTCTCCTTCTCCTCCAGCCAGGCGTTGATGAGGTTCCTGCCATCCTCTCGGTATCCTGCTGAGCCATCTTCCACGTCGGGTTCCTCTTTGGGTCTGAAGCTGCGACGACCACCTCCCAGAACGACCTGCAGTTGGTTCAAAGCAAGGTTAACATTTTTCCTTTATTGAAGTGAAGGATGTGTAGGAAAAAAAGGAAGTATGATAACTGTCAAAGGGAAACGAAGAAGAAGAAGCTGAAGAAGATCGTTATTCACACAGATTTTCCTGAAGATGACGCAGTTAACTTGTCTCGAGAAAAAAACAAAACAAACTGCGGGAAATATGTAAAGGGAATATATATATATATATATATATATATATATATATATATATATATATATATATATATATATATATATAAAGAAGAAACAAGGACAAAAAAAGTGAAGCGCATAAACTATCAGTTAAATTCAGAATATTCTCAATCAAATATTCCTCAGCAGCCTACCTTCAGGTGTCTTCCAGGTTCCCCGTAGACCAGCTGTTCAGCGATGTCGTCACAGGTTTCCGGATCCACATAATCGTCTAACATCTAGGAGAAGGACAGGCGGAAAAAGTCAAAAGCAGCAGAACACAATTAAAACTGAAATAAAATTTACATAGTTTTTCATATGCACGTTTACTTACGAGTATATATTATTTTTAGAGTGCTTGATATAGCTGTATTCGCAGTCAGATTACACGCTGCTCTTTTTAGTCTGTGCAAGCAACAAAAACAACATAACATCCGTCACACAGAAGGTCTAACTTTACGTGTAAAGCATTCATAAATCATCTCCCAAAGACGAAACTTCTAGACCTAGAAAATATCTTGCATGTTTTAATAATTTATACATTACGAAACCCTAAAGCACACATGACTTAGCAGATAGTGCTACTAAGAGAGTCATGCTAAGAGAGTCCAGATATCAGGAGCGAGGACTTCTCTACCTCTCTTTGGGATAGCGTTCTATCTTCCATGATTCTGTAATATGAAAGTGTGGTTATGAGCCTAAAAACAACAGCAATAATAATAATAATAATATATTTACGTGTGCGTCATCTTCCCATTTTCTGTCGGCCACATGGGCGTAAACCCCGGCGGGAGTGGCGTGGGTCACCCTCGTAGTAGTGACCAGACCTGCTGACCTGCCGGCTTCCTGTGGATCAGAGTAATTAAAAACAGTGAGGTAATGGCATTAACACGTAGCTATATGTGCTCTATTTCAATATTTATGTAATGGTTCTCATTCATATTACCAGGAACCACTCGGCGATGGATGAGGTGTGGGTGGAGATGTCATTCTGGGTGGAACAGTTTTCATAGATGGCGGTGGCGTCGAGTCCAATGATGGCCTGGTTAGTTTTCACTCCGGACAGGTAGGCTGTGGCACTGGCTGCGCTGTCTGTGACTATGTCTTCCGTGTTGTAGGTCTGTAAAAGCAGACGGAAATATGATGCTATTATTGCTATTCATACAGCCATTGATGATCATAACTGAAAAGGAGAAAGTAAATGCATTCAAGTTGTTATTATTGTTGACGAGGGCAAAAGACCTCCGCCTCACCTTGCTGAGGGCAGCGAAGTCGAACTCCTCCCAGGAGAGGCTCTCCCTCTCGAACTTGCCCGTCTTGCTGCCCTTCAGGATCCTGGCGGCCGTGACGGTGCTGAGGGACATGCCGTCCCCGAGGAAGAAGACGACGTTCTTGGCCTGCTTCTCCCGCAGCCGGATCCCCAGCTGCCTCGTCAGGGCGTCCTGCGCGTCCTGCATCCAGTAGTCCTTGTCTGGGAGAGGTCAGAAAAAACCCGGGTATTGGTTCCTTAGTCCTCTTGTAAAGCGGTATACAGAAAGGCCAGTCATTAATGATGGCAGTGTATTTTGTCAACAAAGTGCAGTCACTGATGATTCATATCAGTATTAGAATAAAAAGCATCAAAAGCATATAGATCTAACATATTATATTAGGAACGACATATCAATCAGCGATTTCTGGCTTGTACAACACACCACACACACGCACACACTATCCATGAAACATTTCGAACGGATTATTAATTCAAGCTGTACTGTGTTGTTAAACGAAGGAATGATTTCCAGGGGGTTTTCATGGAAATGATATACTAAAACAGCAACCACTTACATATTTAAATAATGATTTTTCTCATAGGCCCAGGAGGTGAGCACATTTTATCAACAGGAAATGAAATAACTTCAACCCAAGTCTAATTCTCAAAAACAACAAGAAAATCACGTTGTTTGGTTTATACTAATGGAAAATTTCCTATTTTCTTTACACTTTCATGCAAACGTACATTCGCCCTTATATACTAACGTACATCCCCATACTCTAGCGTGTTTTTATACAGATCCTTCAAAAGTAACACAGAAATGATAGAAGTGTATGGGCGAATGTGTTTTATCCAGATTTCCAAATATTCTTGAACGTAGCTTAAGTTGATGAGAATAGCACAATAACACTAGAACACGTTCCTTTGTAACATCTGTATTCCATCCCGGCCCTCTTCTCTCTCTCTCTCTCTCTCTCTCTCTCTCTCCAGGACTGACCTTCTCCCCTCATAACAATGTTAGGACGAGACCTGGGATGATAGTCATCTGGAAAATTGAAAGGTACGTCAGATATAGATACATGCAATATGATATTAGCAATTGATTTATCCTAATTCCAAATATATTACCTTTACGTGAGAAAATTTCTACTGGATGTCAGCAGGAGAATAAATGCTCATTTCGGCTTTTATCTTCACTGGGAGGATTTAATAATTATAATAACAACAACAACACATTTTGTTGTTCTTCAGTGAGACTGAGCGTGTTCTTTCATTTCTGACTAGTTTATATATAAATCGTTATTTCAAATCGATGAGATTAAAGGTTAAAATATCATTATCACCTTTACATTTGATCTGAGATGGCAACACTACTATAAGTCACATATTAATTATATTTCTCAATGATTCATTTATGAAGACTTTGTTTTACCTTCATGGTATCTTGACGGCGTCCTCGCTTCCCCTTGAAGGCCTAGGGTCAACAATGTGCCTACGAGGCAGATTACGAGCTGCATTGTGTCCCCAAGGAATGAGTCACCCTGTTTAGAAAGAACCTGGTGGGAAGATAATCAAAATGATTTTATTACTAAACACAATTTAAATTTTATGCTTGATATGCTTGTGTGCTTGAATGTATACTTCATGCTATGTAAGTACGTATGTGAATAAATGTATATTCTAATGCGATTATTTATTCGCGAACACAGTGATACACACACACACACACACACACGCACACACACACACACACACGCACACACACACACACACACACACACACACATATATATAATATATATATATATATCATATATATATATATACACACGTGTATATATATATAGATATTATGATATATATATTATATATATATATGATATATATATTATATATATATATTATATATGCCAGTTATACTGTTAACATTTGCTTAACCTACCCCTACTGCCTGTTAACCTACCTTACAAACAGTGGAAGGTAACTGAACTAGTGACCTCAGTCTTCCTATATATAAGTCCCGTGCGAGATAAAAATCCAAATTGCGCGAAAAGTGACCTTAAATCTTAATCACTGTAAAATGCATCTTTCTGAAACTGTCCACAATGAACCATTAACACACAGGAAAAATCCTGCATTTTCATGTATTCCAAAAGATAAGTACAGGAAAAACTACTCAGAAAAGCAGCAGATTGCGATTCAACATTTTTTTTTGAGTTTTATATGCTTTCTTTTTTCGTATTTGTTTGGTTTGAAATGAAAACAGAACACGATAAACGTAACTGATAAGGGTCAGTGTGGCCTTAGAATCTGGAGGGATAAAGAGGGGAAGGGGGTTGGTGCACTTAGGAAACCAACGACATTGGAGATGTGATTATCTGCTCATTCTCTCACGGACTCAATGTCAGCGCTCACACTAAAGACTCCAGCAATAAAAATAATTGGGAGAGTGCAATATAAGATCTTTTCCCAAAACTTCCACGAAGTTTGAAAAAATGTGATGATGTATCGTAGCACACAACAACAGCAACAACAACAACGCTGTGATGATGTCAAGAACAGAAAATATCAAAGAAGTATAAGGATTCCGAAAGAATTATGAAAAGGAGTGTAAGAGGGAGATCTACTTTTATTATTAAAATAATGCTTTCACAGATCAAAAGATTACGTAGTTTTATAATAAATCTTCAAGTCTATGTGGCGGTATTGGTCTTTTTGGAAATGTTTTGCTATGTGGCAATATTTGGGAATTTTTGCAAATGTTTTGTTTTTGTTAGTATTTCATTCTATTTAATTTCAGTAAAAAAAATACGTGAATAGTTTTCGAGGTCGCTGAGATGAATAGTGACACTTCCGATGCCCTTTAAGTCCAAGTTCAGCCCCGATAGGAATCGGAGTACTTGACAGGAAAGAGAGAGTTTATTTGTTGTCATTGAGACTTTTTCCGGGCAGCACTGGGTTGGCCACCTGGTAATGAATAAAATGTTCAAGTGTAACTATAAAAGTGCATCCAGAAGTATGAAAACTAAATATATATATATATATATATATATATATATATATAAATAAAAGCTACAATCGGCTTCCAGTAGACGTCACTCACCATTAGGCTGGAGGATACTGTTGGGTGTTTGTCACTCAGTACCAATCCATTTATCACTTATAATTCCCCTTCCGTGATATTCTGAGCGCGAAATGGATATTAAACGACATTTGTTGCTTAATGTTTGTATATAAAATGTCACGGTGATATGAAAATTCATATATATATATATATATATATATATATATATATATATATATATATATATATATATATCTTGTGTGTGTGTGTGTGTGTGTTTGTGTGTGTGTGTGCCGAGCGAATTTTCGTTTCAAGGGAGGACACCTGTTTTTTTTTTCACAGACAAAACTTTATCATAAACTAACTTCGTAATATAACAGTGATGAAACATAAATAGAAAAACAAAGATATAATGGACTATGTGGTTTTCATCTATTATTAGGTATCAGTATTCACACAAATTCCATGTTGTTTACTCGCTTTTATCAATTCAATCTTCCATAAACAGATATGTACTAAGCCATATTATACTGCTCACCAATTATTTACTACTCCTAGATTACTAAATGTATTCATTTACTTTATGAAATATCTCGGACACGTTTCCTAGTTAACATCATTGACAAATATACTATGTAGGTAATTTTATCATAGTTTATCACACAAAATAACACATTTTCCTTACTGATCCACTGATACAAGATAAAGAAAACGTAATTTTAGTGGGACACTATAACTATTTAGAACTCTTTCCTAAAGTTTCACTGTGTAACATAGCCTGTTGAATTCCTTACGGATACTATTAACGAAAATCGGAGAATATAAGCATGGCGTAGTTCATAGCAAAGAAACATGATTAATTGTAAGTATAAATGAAAGTACAAACTATCAAACATTTGAAAGCTTAACCTGATTGTACCGAAAATATCGTGCCTGTGCGCTTTTCACAGAGTTCCCATGAACTTTTATCTTGAGTCTGATAACTCTGAATACCAAAACGATAATAGGAGACAGTGAATCGAACGATAAAAAAACTTCAAAAAAATTCGTCATTTTAAAGCGCAATACACTCCTGAATAGATAAATAAAAGAATTTCACCATACTGTATTGGATTAATTCTAGCCCTGAATGGTCCTGAGCAATTAATTATACATGGAGCGCTCTGGAGAAAATTCTCCAATAAAAAAGTAACAGTTTGGGGGCGAGAGAAATTCTCGGGCCTCAAGGGGTTTAGAAAGAGCTCTACTAAGGATCTACCTGAACGCACACCTTGCAAAAACTGAAAATGCACTCAAGATTTTGCAACAGTATCATGTGAACTGAAAATTTCTGTTTAACTTTGTTGACTTCTGTAAGAGTGAGCGGGTCACAACGAAACCATAATTTCAATAAAATAACACTACGACACTGGAAGATAAGCTATTCTGGTTACCAAGATAAAATAATAGAGCAATTTGATTAGTGCAAGGCCCTTCAAGTCAGCCAGGTGTTCTATTACCCAAGTAAGTTTGTTTTGCATTATTTGAAATGGCTGAATGATAATGCAGCGCATTCCACTTCATTTCTTAGATAACAGTTTAAGAAGTGGAAAAATTGTTGCGATGCCAGCTAGAATATATATATATAAAAAATGAAACAAACCAATCAGTCAGTCAACTTAATTGACTATAGAAATGGTGGCGACATTCATTTAGAGAATTATTAAATTTAGGTGTTGCTTACCGTTGCTTTTAATATGAGAAATTTTGATTATCTTAAAGAACATGAGTATATTCTTTATTTAAGAAATCATATACTTAAGTTGATAATAAGTTATTAGAAATACGACAAAATTATGTATAAGTGGTGGGTTATACCCCATGCACAATCAAGTAACATAAATTGTCTGTGTATAAGTATGTGTATACACATACACACGCTCATATAATATATATAATATATTAATATATAGTATATATAATATATATATATATAATATATATATATATATGATAGAGAGAGAAGAGAGAAGCCTTTCTAATCAATAACAAACTGACAATGAAAAGAAAAAATAGGTCTGTCGAATTATGTGCACGGTGAAGAAAACATGTGGCCTAAAAAAATAATGACAGAATCAAACAGACTGAAAATAGGTGCTCCACCTGCATGGTTTCCTTACTCTCGAAAAGAAACGACGATAAGCTTCGGCGCTACCAATCTGAATTAAAAATTTGTTTCCCAGATGATACTGAGTTTTCTGTATTTCTGACGTAACGTAAATGTGTATTTTCTTAAAAAAAAAAAAACTAAGAGCGAGATTCTTTGGCTGAAAGAATGCCAGCCATTCTCGAAAACGGTGTTAGTTTTCTTAATATATAATTTAAACGAAGTTGACATTGTCAGTCTATTTACCTTTGCTATTCGAACGTTAATTTCAATAGATATATGCATTTTACCTCGTTGAGGGAGTACATGGTAAAACTGTCTTAGTAGTGGACATAGTTATTGATTTATAGGTTATGTTGTGTTACGTGGTGAAACTTTGCCCAAGCTGTGGTAGTAGGAAATTTCTTTATGCAAAAAGCTGAAAGATGTCATTGACGTATTTCCCTTTTTACATGAAATCACGATAGATTTTCAAGTTTGGTTAGGCTGTTTGGTAAAATTTTGATCTAGCTGCGGATGTGGTCACTGATAACGAATGTCTATTTACTGTCTAGCAAGATAGAATGGAACTCTGCGCTAGTTGTGGACCAGTCCAGGACTGGAGGATGCAATCCAGTCAGGAGAAAGGACAGGACTGCCACACAAACCAAATGTTGGGTAGTCAAAACATTCCTCATTCGAAAGACTTTTTTTTTGCTTTTTTTTAATATAAAGTTTTTCGCACGTAACTTCCCAATGTGTTTCCTTAACGATGGCTCAAAATACTTAGTATTATAACTTTTAAATAAATTCAAGTCATTATAATTATTATTATTAATCCACTACGTATTGAATGTGTGTGTGTGTGTGTGTGTGTGTGGAGAGTGAGAGAGAGAGAGAGAGGAGAGAGAGAGAGAGAGAGAGAGAGAGAACCTCCAACTTTTTCCTTGCTTCTTCGAAAGCTATAAATCACAAAATGGACAGTATAGACCTTCCCCGCTATCCCAAATGTCTATGGTTTACCGAGAGGCTGTTTATCTTCCTTGGTACAATGCTTAGTGGCTCGACCCATTACGAATTCCATCTATAATAATACGAGATTCTGCTTCGTTCATCATGGAAAAAGTGGCCTCGGAGTTCAAATCAACGTAATGATGAAAATATTATTAATTTGGTTGTTAACATTCAATTGTGTGTTCAAAGAATGAAAGACGATGATAAGCCTTGCAAATATGCAGGGAGACATTGAAGATATATCTACTTCAAAATAGTAATGGTACTGAATATTTAAAGTACTCCATTAACTCTTGCAGACAACCAAAGGCATAAACGTGGAAGGTTAAAAGATATCTGCTAACTCATGTACTATTTTTGCCTCTCCGTTGCCAATGACATTAAACCTTAAGAGTTCGAATCAAGTTCCTCTAAGCATTGGACTTTTAGAATGAGTTTGCTGGACCCAAGTGTAATTCCATGCTCCCACATATGGATAGGGGAGGTTATTTGCCCAGACTGCGTCAGTGGTAACCCATTCAAGAATGACCGCATCCAGTTGGTGAGGATATGTAGCTTTGAATTTATAAAAATGTCCCCAGGTTAAATGGTAAAATTTGATAGCAACTTATGCTTTCTCGAGGTAGAAATGACTACAGTGTAATTTCCTTCGTGATATTTCGTAATACTACACGAGTATATATTTATATGTATATATACATATGCATATATATACATATATACACACATGTATGTATGTGTCTATATTATAAATATATTAAAACGATCTATATGTCTTTGCATGTATATATGTATATAATCAGGATAAAAGGGAACATAAGACACAAAGGTTTATTAGAGAGCAGACGTATGTATAATGTTTAATGGGAAATTAATAATGCATAATGTATACCGCATATATAATGACTAATGTATAATGTATACCGATGCTACTGAGGGGACTGTCGCTAAGATGTATGGCTTAATGCAGTGAATAGACTCCTGTGCAGAGGAACACTGAGGAAAGATTTATTACAGAGAGAGAGAGAGAGAGAGAGAGAGAGAGAGAGAGAGAGAGAGAGAGAGAGAGAGTTTACGTACAACTTACAGATGTAGAGAAAGTTTCATTGTGCCTGATATCAAATGGGACCCAGATTTAGGCTAACTTTATGCAATTACTTGAATTTTTGTTGCTGTTGATTGCTTAATAATTATATATAATTATATATATATATATATATATATATATATATATAATATGATATATATATATATATATAATATACGTGCTAATCACTTTCGCTTTATTTACACATCTGAGCACAAAGTGACATTTAATATATAAGAAAAGTAATAGCGTATTTAAATTAAATCACGTGCATATCTGTCATTTTTAAATACACAAAAACAATATCATACTATATATGCTATATCTACACACACACACACACACACACACACACACACACACACACACAACACACATATATATATATATATATATATATATATAATATATATATCTATATATATATATATAGACTATTGAAAAGGTCTTATTATTCCGGGTCAGACAAAAAGCCTAAGATTCTATTCTAGTATTAACGGCAATGGGGCACAATGAGGAGCGAGTGAGTGATTTCTGATCTTTCCTCCCAAGAGGGAAATGCAGATGATAGACATGTTGAGAAAATCGTGCATAAGAATAAGAATAAGCTAAAGACGATAGAGACAAAACAGACGAATAAGAAAACAGACAAAAAAAAAGCAATTAACGGAGAAAAGAAGAAGCATACGACGGAGAACGAGAAGAAAAAGAACATAAATGAGATTAAATAAGATAAGAAAAATTCCCACCTTCAGACGACTTCCCACAACCGCCGTCAATGACTTTACAATCAAAGTCATTAAACCCCGAGAGTTTAATTACCCTTAGCGTCCTCATGTAAGAAGCAGGTTAATGAGGGTTAATTAGACTCCGATAAGGACCTCTCCGAATGGTGATGGTTTCCACATTCCCCAAAACCGAATGGCCTCGTCGAAGCTCAAGTATCCTCCCTCTTTCAGGGGTCTTGCGCCTCAGCGGCTGAGATGGGAGCTGCCATATATTTCATTCTGGTCTGTAATAAAATCATTAGATTACGACGGAAAAAAATAACGTTAGTAACCTCTTTCCAGCTGGTTTTTCTTTACCGTGGGTTCTTGAGAGGTGAATTGAAGGCGTGGCTTCTTCTACACAGTGGTTTCTTTTGATTCGGCTGGATAGGGAAGATTTGTCTCTTCTGGAGCAATTATGTTACTCAGATGATCTTTTCTTCAGTGGTTTCTTCTTCTTCTGTGGCATCTCCATTCGTATTTTAGTTGCTTCTTGTTTACGGAATTCTTGAGTGGTTTGGCATTTTCAGTGACTTCTTCTTCAGTGGCTTTTTCAGAGTCCCGTTTCAGTGGTTTCTTCAGTGGGCTCTTCACTGGCCTTGTCAGAGATTTCTTATGCAGTGCATTCCTCAGAGACCTCCTCTTAAACTGGTTTTCTAGGGATTTCTTCGTTGGTTTCTTCAGAGGTCCATTAAGTGGCTTCTTTTTCTGTCTGCTTTAAAGCGTTTATCAGTCGTTGGAAAGCGTCTGGAAGACTGACTGAATGAGTCTTTTTAATACCATTAGCTGGCGTTAAAAAATAAAGTAAAAGAAACAATGAATGTACTGGCCCAACTCACTAGACGTTCTTATACCTTTATACGATGAACACTTAATACCACGATTCAGCAATATTTTTTTTTTTGGATGCGTTTCCCTACTGAGAACCTTGGATCCGAATTTGGAAATAGAATGAAAACACACTCTCATCAACAGCATTCTTCGACCTGGGTTAAAGGGCTGATGGTTCAGCGTTGAATCTTTCTCCTTCATTCTAAATATATTAGAAAATAGAGAACTGAACAGCTCATTGCTTAGGACAGCTGTATTTACAAAGAAGGAAAATATATCTTACCACGAAGTGGAGTTATTCATCTTCATGATAATGCAAACTGCAAACGCTGATTAAATATTAAAAATCAGTTTCGTTAATATTGCTCTGGTATACAATGTCTTGGAAACATCTTAACGCACCGCTGAAAAGATCCATGATGCGTTAAAAAGAACATTCATAGATCTTGTTTCACCAGACAAAATGAATGAACGTTATCTTTGAACACGGAGCTTTCATGCAGACTTTCGATGAAAGACAACAGAGCCAAAGTGAAATATGATACATTATGAACTAAGGAAATAAATCTACATACGATCAGGAAAAGATAAAATGGTTGACTTTCGCTAAGTTTAAAGAAAAAAATCTAAGGCTAAAAGATAAGAAAGCAAGTAATGTGTCTTTCCCTTTGTAGATAAAACTATTCTAGTTTCTTCTTCATGCAACTTAAAAAAAACCCTTGCATGTAAAACAACTTCTACGAAGTGTCATATCAAGAGACGCAAAAGAAGAATAAAAGGAAATGCCCTTTTTTCCAAAATCGGAAATCTAACCAAGTTTGTTTTATGAAAAATAAGTCTTTGCATCCGAAAATGATTTAATGTCTTTCCTTATATAAGGAATCTCCATTTAATTTTTCATTGTTTTTATTTATTCACGAGTCAACTGCCTTAATTTTCCTTTTATCAAAACGGTTTCCTTCTCCTTGTGGAGAGAAAGAATAGCTTTTATTTCATGCAACAGAGTCGTCTTAAATTGCACTTTATATGTATATCTTTTTAAATGAGGAGAAATTCCTTTTCTTTCCTCACATGGTGAAAATATACAGAAAATTTGCTGTACACAATATATAATGTGCTTTTGGTGAGCTAAAGCAGGCTTCCGCCTGCTTATAATATGTTCTCAGGATGCAAATCCTGTAAAAGGCACACTGCAAAATCCTGTTGTTGTTCTCCCGATCGCCTTTTGTTTTGGACGCTTCCCTCAGCCTCCATCTCCAACCTCCCCTCACCAACCTCATTTCCATCTTTCTTAGCGCTCTATGGAAGACTCACTGGACGGTAATATTTTGCCTCAAGTTATTGCTTGTGATGGTGTGGCTTCATCATGCGCGTGTTTTTACATACATAGATACGTAGCCTACACACACACATTAAATATATATATATATATATATATATATATAATATATATATATATATATATATAGAGAGAGAGAGAGAGAGAGAGAGAGAGAGAGAGAGAGAGAGAGAGAGAGAGAATTGAATTTAGCAAGGGATACATTTTTTCTATGATATAACAGCTTTTACTAGTAGTGAATACTTGACCAGGCATGGTGTACCAGGCGAGATTAAACTAAATTTTCAATTTTATACTCGATTATGCAATTCTGAATTTTAGGGCATCATCCGATAATTAGTTAAAAGCTTCTCACCCTCTCTCTCTCTCTCTCTCTCTCTCTCTCTCTCTCTCTCTCTCTCTCTCTCTCTCTCCTAAATACAAGCATATTTTTTTTTATTGTTGTCATGTTAAATTAAGTTATTTCATTATTTATAAATAAATTCGGTCTTCGGCAGGAGTAATTGCTAACTGCCCTTTTCATAAGAGTGCTGCGATAACCTGCGCCCCTCCGCCTTCGTTAATTAGTGAATGGCCATTAACTCTTTTGTTTATTTTTTTTTTCTCTTCGAGTGTTTGGGTTTGAGTGAGAACCGTGAACGAGATTGCTGCAGCCTGGGACGAGGAGTTCGGACCCTACCTTGATCTCAGACGTAGATCCTAATTTAGCGCCATTGATGGACGCCTTTTCTTTTTCTTCATAAGTAATTGTGCGTTTTTTGGAGGATTGTTTCGCTGGTGTCTTTGAGCCACCTGCGGTAAATTGTACACTTCTTTGGATCACGGCCCCCACGTATGCAGGGGTATTATCACCTGCGATAGCCACCTCGCTTGTTACGTCCTGCAAGTGTATGTGTCACTTGCGACCTTCGCTTGCGTCCATTTTCACCCCGCCTGAGGATCCCGCGGGAAGACGTGCTGTCGTTCCGTCCCGGCACTGTTGGAGGTACTATAGCCGTGATCAAAGAGCGTCATCACATCTGCTACGCTGCTCGTCTGTGGACCGAGGGTCCGTTAGGAGGAACGTAGGGAGTCATTACCCAGGTAAAGTTACGATCTTTCATTATCGTTATGAATATGCTCAGTCCGTTTACCTGGTGTTAATGATACTCCCTCTGATGCTGATGAACGTTCAACCCCTCTCTGTTGTCTAATCCATATATGGATAAGTATTGATCAAGTTATCTCACGGATAGTAGTGCAGTGTGGAGATATATATATGTATCTATAAAATTATGACCCTCAACATAATTCTTTTTATGAACGTGTAGTTAATTATTCATGCATGTGGTTTAATGTGATAGGCGCATTTGTATGGCAGCAATGTGTTTACGTTTTATTATTTTGTTATTGGGTTTAGTCTTTAACATTTGTGTAGGCAGGTAATTTTAAGGTTTTAAGGTTTTCTGCCTTTTCATTTCTCCTGACTTCCTTCTGCCTATCTATTTAGTAATAGGATAATGGTTTGTTGATTTTTATGGGCCCGGCTTAATATATGAGCCATACTTTTGATCCGTTTAGTTTTTCTATGTTAGGGTTTAGATTATTAGCTGTAGGTCAACCTTGGGTATTTAGAGGACTCGGTATATTAGTCCTCCAAGTTATTTTGTAGTCTGTTGGAGTTCATCTTAGTAGCTTTAGGTTACTCCTGATACCAGGTTGAATTTATTTAAGTGAAGTGTAATAAATGTTGTTAGATTTTTCCAGTGTTTTTGTTCT
>NC_087221.1:23308176-23363176 GCF_015104395.2 Macrobrachium nipponense
CCCTGCCAAGCTCTCCTCCCGAGTCTTACCCTCCATGTCCCGCTTAAATCCCTTGATCATGCCTCGGATTTTGGTGTCGATCTTTCGTGGGTGTGACACAAATTGCGTTTCGCCATCTATTGCTCCCTTTTCCGGGGTTTTAGAACAACCGCCGCTGCCTGATGGAAGACACCCTACCAGGATGACTGGGGGAGCGATTCTCCGCCTCTATCACAAAATGATTTCGCTCACTTTAAACCTCTCTGTTAAAACTTGTCGCCCTATACATGACATGGCGACGCTGTCACTCAAATGTACCTTGGTGCTCTACACGTCGCGAGGCTTAAAATGGCTGCGCGGAATCACAAAATCATTTCCTACCTTTCCTGACCCCGAATGATGACTTAACTGGACGTAGCGCGTTGTAGCTGTCAGTTAGCTGTAACGGACGTCTGCTTTCCCGTAGCCAAATGTGCCGTCTTGTAAATGCTCTCCTCGTCGAATGCGGTTTTCTGAAAAACGACATTAACACGTTTTAGTCCAAGTAGCATATTTTAAGCAGTCACACTGATTTAATTTTCAGCGTCTGTCTTGCAATATCTAAAGCGTATCGTCAAAGTATATCTATCATCAATGATATTATTACTTCGTCGTTTCAGTAGGTCTATAATAAGCAGCTGACCGAAGTTCATGAATAAGCTGACGTTTCGTTAGCCCGCGCTATCATTTACAAAGAGTTGATGGTACCTGGGGTATATACATGGGTTATAAATGATCTTCAGTTAGCTGCTATATTGCAATTATGATTACCTAGACGATAATGCCATAACTTGTCTCAAAATTCTTGAGCAAACAAATCTATAATGATATTTTGACACATTACCTGTTGTCCTACAGTAGCCTTGACACTTTTTGTAAAGGACTCCACTGAGAGCCACTACCACCCCACCCAGACCCCTATGGCTGGTTAGAATTATGTAAACATTGATTTTTGGAAAACGATTACTCGCCCAGGCCCATGTCCTGACAAAAACCCACTGTAAGTGGCCTTTGGCTGTCATAGGCTGAATGTATTTTCTACCTGTTATGGAATTCTTAAAAGATTTTGCTTCGTTCTTGCAAAGAATATTGTGATTTCCAACTACACTTCATACTGTTTGGCGTCTTTCTTTAGGGCAAATAAACAACCGCGCAAAACGAAACTCGCCAAAGGTCTGCAACCGCTTCCTGCCAGCTCTCCCACCGCCTGAGCTCTCGCTTTGTCTTGTTTTCTCTAGCATCTCCTCTGCAGATAATTCCAGTGAAAGCAGCGTCGCCTGTACGAGCTTTTAGCCGTCATTCCCCATGCCCTTTGAAACCTAACAATCCAGCGCCAGTGCTTTGAATGCCTTCATGCTTTTGAACTCCTCACCTGGCATGGCTTGTAAAGACATGTTAGGTCTCCGTTGACGATTTGATGCTGCTCTCACTCACTTTGGATGCCCAGACCTGCTGTTTTGGATAGCAGGTGCTCATGCCAGACAGTTAGGAAGAGATTGCTAGTCCCACAACCATGCAGCTACTTGGGAGCGTGGAGTCTGGCAGGCATTGGTCACCTGTGCAGAGTGATTAGACAACTTTGACAAATTATATGTAAGACTGTCAAATATTTTTTGTTAAAGCAGAACTCCAACTAATAAAAGGAGCCCGTAAATTCACCAAAAGAGTAGAAATTATAGCGTTCTATTTCGAAGGCGACTGTCTTCCTCAACTGGTTAGTTGAGATCGACAGTTGTCTTTGAAACTGAACGGTATAATTTCTACTCTTTTGGTGTATTTATGGGCTCCTTTTATTATATATATTATATATTATAAATATATATAGATATATATATATATAGTATATTATATATATAGATACACTTATATTTAACCCTCTCTCTCTCTCTCTCTCTCTCTCTCTCTCTCTCTCTCTCTCTCTCTCTCTATATATATATATATATATATATATAAAGTATATATATATATATATATATATATCTATATATATATATATATATATATATATTATAGGTAATCTTCTAAGGCACGAAGATATGGTAATTCAGTTGTATTCCACATAGGAAAATGAAAATGGTTTATCTGAGAAAATGCCCAACAATTTCGTCCTCCAATGGACCTCTTCTAGGAGCGTTTATTAAGGAAATAAGCGCTCCAAGATGTTCATTGAAGGACGAAACTGTTGGGCATTTTCTGAGATAAACCATTTTAATTTTCCTATGTGGAATACAACGTTGAATATATATATATATATATATATATATATATATAAGTATATATATATATATATATCTAAAATACTTGTCCCTTATGAACACGTGACTTTTTTTATAATCACATATATATTTTGAATTAAAATTTACAATACCTTGGGGGTTGCTTATACGAAAGAGGAATTGTAATTGATTAGAGCGTCTGGCCCCCAACAGGATTCGAACCTGTACCTTTACTTTAGATACGACGATAAAGAGTCGACCATGACTACTCGGCCATAAATTCCTAATTGCCTAATGTTATGAAAATTTTGATAATAAGCAAGTTTTCAATTTTATATCTAAATATTCACCATTCGTAAATAAAGTCCTGTTTTGTATATTTGGTATTCGGCGAAAGAAACGAGAACATAAGCTATTTTTATATAGCTTCTTTTTAAATCTCTAAAACTGCAAATCATTTTACTGCCATATCCATTTAGTTCTCACACGCCTAAGTGAATTTCAATCCGTGTGTAATTTCACTTTTATTCTCTCATCACACGAGAGGAATAGGAGGACAGAGAAAAACCCTCACTGAGTAAAAAGGACGGGAATCTTTTCTTCTACTTGGTTCGACAGACAGGCCCTTGTTGTTCGCAGTTTATACAGAGCATTCCAAAAATTTTCGAGAGAAGGGGGGAACTTTTTCTTCCTCACCCTGTGGCGATCGGAGATGCAATTTTCAATCATATTTTTAAGGACAGCGAAGTTTTCAGTTACCTGCGGATGAGCTGTTTTCTGTGATGCTTTCAGTGGAAGCTGCTTCCCTTTTTTTATTTACAGCAGTATTTTTTCAGTGACAGTCTCGAAGGATGCTGTAACATTTACTACACTTTACTAAAGAGGGGATACCAGTTACGTCGACAACGAACAGTGGCTTGTCATGATGCAAGTAAGTGTGTTTTGCTGCTTTGCAGCTTTTCTGCAAAACGCATCCTTTCAATTTTTTTTCAGTTGAATTAATTCT
This sequence comes from Macrobrachium nipponense, assembly GCF_015104395.2. Classification (NCBI taxonomy): domain Eukaryota; kingdom Metazoa; phylum Arthropoda; class Malacostraca; order Decapoda; family Palaemonidae; genus Macrobrachium; species Macrobrachium nipponense. Next base: position 23,311,417 of record NC_087221.1, read on the forward strand.
TTCTTCCACGTGTTATATCTGTTTTTACCTTTTGAATATCTAAAAAATTCAGTATGTTGCTATTTTCTGCAAATATTTTATATACTACAATTTTTCAGTTTTGTTGAAACTTGTATTATCTTTTAGTTTTCACAGTGAATTTTTTGTACATTTCATCCATTTCAAACTGAAATGATTCAATACGTTACATAATTTATATATCTATTTTTTCCAATAATATTCATTGTATATTTTTCGTATTTTTCATCTATTTTCAATGCAAATCATGATGTATTTTACACATTTCATCAGTTTCTAGTTAAACGTTTTAAATAGTTGATAAGTTTTATCTATGTCCTGTGAAATGAATCCTAAGCTTCATACACTTCTATCTTATGCGAAACGCTCTCTGTCTCTCAAATAACATTTTCTCTCTTTCGGGAAATGTATTCTTTCCTTCGCATAATTTTCCTAGATCACTGAAACTTGATCAGTCACTCAATCTTGACTTTGCACTGACGGTGAAATTCATTCAGTCCTTCCTTTCTATTTCCTTTCTATTCTGCAACAAGAATAGAATCCCAGACTCCAAGAATCTACTCAATTCATCATAATTCCTTTCACGATTCTTACTCTTCCTATAACTTAAATTTCCAACGTCCTTTTTATACCACCACTACTCGATGTCTACTGATTTTTCTATTTATCGGTGCTCTTTTTCTTGCCCGTGTTTTGAGGGAATCTCAGATAATAATACGACTGCTATTTTGTATTCCTGCAATTACAATTCAGAAAACGATGAATCCAATGAAAATTCATTAAGGGTTGGCAGGTATGTTTGTATGTACGTATACACCAAGCTATTATAGATTTTGGTTAGCGATCCTGGGAAACTGTAGCAGTTTGGGACATACTCGTCGATACAGAGAGAGAGAGAGAGAGAGAGAGAGAGAGAGAGAGAGAGAGAGAGAGAGAGAGAGAGACTCTGGATGATATCCTCAGCTTTCGGCGGATTGAAAATTTTTGGTTTCCATTTTCGTTTTTGGAAAAATTCATGCGACAAAGATGAGAGAAAATACCACTTGGACGCAGTCGAATTCCCGTGAATGTAAATTTTCCGTCGCTCTGTCTCTTCTTTTTTGTTTCTCCTGTTGGACAAAGGGACGGGGGAATTCTGTCGGATATCCTGTGGAAGGACGAAGAGAGAGAGAGAGAGAGAGAGAGAGAGAGAGAGAGAGAGAGAGAGAGAGAGCTGTTAATTGTTTTCAGTTGTTCTGTTGCTAGGCTGTTAACGTTGGCTAAGCCGCCTAAATTCGGCAAGACTAACACTACTCGAAAACAAGGTTAGGGGAGACGATCGAGGGAAACAGGTTTGGGACAAAAGCCAATCAATTGTGTGTGTCTCCTTTCCTCGACACGGAATACAGAGTTGCCCTGGCATCTGGTTTTTAAAGTAGAGGACCATCATGACTTACTGGTTTTCAAAAGTGTACGAAAGGATGATGTCAATTCCAACATCAAAACACATGCTAAATTTTTTTCTGTCAAATCTCACATAAAAAACACAGCTGTTGAGTTTGCGCGTTTTTTCAACGTCAATTCCAACATAAAAAAAAACATTAACTGAGTTTGTGTTTTTTAACGTCATTCCCACGGAGAAAATACCCATCAGTTGAGTTTGTGTTTGCTTTTAAGGGCAATTCACACGTAAAAATACGAAGTTGTGTGTTCATTAATAGTCATTTCTCATGTTAAAACAACAGTTGAGTTTTCTGTGTGTGTCTGTGTTTTTGTAAGTCAATTGCACATTATTAACACATTGGCAGAGTTTGTTTTTGTTATGGTCAAGTGCCACATCTAATCCACAGTTTTTAATTTTTCCTCAGTCAATAACAGCCTAAAAAATACAGTTTGGTTTTACGTGCATTATGGTCAGATTCCCACATCAAAAACACATCAGCTGAGTTTGTGTCTTTTTTTTTTTTTCAGCCAATTCCCACGTCAAAACACATCGGCTGTTAGTGTTTTTTTTTTTTTCTTTTTTACCATAAATTTCAACTTCAAAGCTATGAGTTAAGTTTGTGATGTGTATCAATTTTTGCAGTCAATTCCCAAATCAAAAAACACACCAGCGGAATCTGTGTGCGTGTGTTTTCAATTCCCACACCAGAGAAAAACCCCACTTGTTTACGGTCACTTCCAGCATTAACCGCGGGTGAGAGAGAGAGAGAGACCGGCAAGAAATCCGGGAGCGAGCGAGGGTAATCTGAGCTGATTAGGTCTCATATTGTTTGGCAATCCTCTTTCATAGCTGGTGATGACCTGGGCTTACGTCAAAAGCCGTTTAGGTCAATGTGTCGAACACGTAAACTGAGCTTAATGCCGTAACATTTTAAGCGTTGCTACGGTAGATACATTTTTTTTTCTTCTGGTACAACGGACCTTCTGCTCCGAAGACTAAGATTAGCCGTTGTTCGTAGCCGGAAGGTTCTATTGTGTTGGTAACTGGGGATTTGATTGCGACCGTGATTAAAAGCGTTTAGATGAGGCAGTCTGCTGAAATTATGGCTTCTGCAGAGGCATTTCAGTGAACCTGTCTCATTCTGTTACATTTCGAAAATCATTATGTGTTACTACAACTAATACTGCTACTAATAATAAATAGTAACCAGATTCTTTAACTCCCCCCTTCTATCATCATACCATTATTCATTACATTCAGTCCCAAATCCTTATACAAATCAACCGCTTCCATTCCTCCATCACCTTTACCAACCTTCATTGCTCCATCTTCCGGGTTTCCGATTACGAACAACTTACAAAAACCCCCTTTTTCTCTCAACCTTCTCCCTTTAAGGCACTTTCAGATCCTTTTACTGGCTTCGGCAATTTCTCATCATGTACAAACATCGATCATTCCACATATCATTCATGATGAGGCAGCTAGCTTTGTACTTGTCTCCTTTGTCCTCTCTCCAACTCCTAGCACTATTCCATCCATAACGATATAGAGCAGGCCTGGGGGACACCACCCCCTGGTCTCATACCTATTTTTACCCCAAACTCGTCGCTTTCCCACCTGCATATTCTAACACGTTTCATATCTGGTCCGCGTGTGCGTGCAGCTTTTCCTCTTTGCTTTCAACAAGTTTCATACCATTCCCTGTATACTAAGTAATCTAATATCCAAGTAATATTTAAATTAGCCATCGCTTCCACCTTTAAACAACGGAATAATTATCACTCCCATCATCTTCTCCAGAACCTCTCCTTCATCCATGTCGCTCGATGGACGAGGGGATTACGTGCTTGCCTACCGATATGGTAGCCAACGTGGAATCAGGGGAATTTATTTCTGGTGATTAGAAATTCATTTCTCGACATAATGTGGCTCGGATCCCACAATAAGCTGTAGATCCCGTTGATAAGTAACCAATTGGTTCCTAGCCACGTAAAAATATCTAATCCTTCGGGCCAGCCCTAAGAGAGCTGTTAATCAGCTCAATGGTCTGGTTAACCTAAGATATACTTAACTTTACTTCACCCTAACATACTTTCCTAACTTTGATCAGCCACATAATCCCTTTAACTACACCATAGAGCAGCATCTCACTTGTCATCTTATCAATATCTGGCGTCTTTATATTCTTCAACCGCTTTCGTCTTCAACAACCTTCTTAATTTTACACGAAGCATTTACTCTTTCGTCATTCAACGTGGCTCCTTTGATATCCTCTGCTCTTAATAAATCTTCAAAATACTCGTTCATCGACCCAGGACTGCAATAGCTTCGGATACGTTTCATTTGCATCTCTTATTCGAGGATTTACTTTTTAAACTTTTTTTTAAATAATCTTTCCCTCTACACATACTTCCCAGTGGAACACCTTTTTAATGTTCTTGTTTACCATCTGCCTCTATTTCTTTGCCTCGCTTTTCCATCTTCATTTATTCTATCCAGCTGCATGTCTGCACATGATATATTCTCTTCTGTCATGCAAATGAAGCTCCAATAATCTTTTTATTATTTCTTCATCATAACTTTTTTCCCTTATACCACCACGTAATGTTTTTCTTTCTCTCTATCTCCCCTTTTGTACCCATAAACAATTTTTGCAGATCTCCATATAGCCCTGTAAACACATACACATATAAATAACTATCTATCTATCTATATATATATGTATTATATATAAATATATATATAGATATATAATATATATATATATATATATATATATATATATATATATATGTCACTTTTTAACTCTTACCTTGGTAGGTGTTCCTTTCGAGTTCTCGTTTTAATTTGTATTTGTAAATGTCAAATATTTTTTGTGCTTTTTTAGAGTTTCTATATATGAGTGTTTTAGTATTCATAATATATAATTTTCAGCCTTGAGGATGCATCATGTGATGTGAAACGTTGGTGTAATAAACGATACCTGTGTTAGACATGCCTTTACCTCTTCAACCTGGATGTTAGTCGGCTCTGCTGCCCCTAAGATTCTTCTATATATATATATATATATATATATATAAATAATATATATATATATATAATATACATATATGTATTATATATATATATATATATATATATATATATATATAATATATATATACATACATACATACACACATTCTATTTTAGATTCCATTTCACCATTTAAATACAAACTATTAAAAATAACTCAGCAAGGACATATGCGTAGCATTCACCTTTGCAAATTTCCCCTGTCAGCAGTTCACGTGCGTCACAAAACCGCAACAACATTTCTGACATCTTACATTCTGCAACACTCTGCAATCATAATCTCTTCACTTCAAAAGGTCAGGAGGTCAAGGCAAAGAGAAATAAGATCAAATAGAATAAAAAGAGAAATCCGGCAATATTTTTCCCAGTCGAGGATTAAAAGGTATTATGTTTGACGTACTCTCCAAAAATAAATAGAGCGATATCATCGTTTGAAATTCCGATTAATATTATATATATATATATATATATATATATATATATATACTATATATATATATATATATATATATATATATATATATATATATGCCAAATAGTAGACGTATATATATATATATATATATATATATATATATATATATATATATATATATATATATATATATATATATCTATAGTGTATATATATATATATATATATATATATATATATATGCCAAATAGTAGACATATATATATATATATATATATATATTATAATGCCAAATAGCAGTTCAGACTATATATATATATATATATATATATACTATATATATATATATAATATATATATATATATATATATATATATATATATATACACGTCTACTATTTGGCATAAAAGATTCCTTCCAAACCATTTTCTTGAAAAGCAGTCACGATTTAATTACACCGAGGAGTGGAACTTCAGAACGAGCTAGAATATTTTGCCCCTCCTGACAATGACCACGTATATCAACTGCGTTTTCTAGGAAATGTAATCATATTCTCAGCCAAAAGGGACCTTTTCTTTAATGTAAAAGTTTGTGTGTGTGTGTGTGTTTGAGAGAGAGAGAGAGAGAGAGAGAGAGAGAGAGAGAGAGAGAGAGAGAGATTCCTCAATACCAAGAAATACTTTTAATCTGGTATCCACACACATACTCAGAGAGAGAGAGAGAGAGAGAGAGAGAGAGAGAGCAAATGGCCAGAAACGCCACTGGTCACGGTTTGTTTCCTGTCCCTTCACGGCAAACCTTCTCAGAAAAGCCTTTCGAGCGGCGCATGTCCACACTGCCTTCCAAACGAGATTCTCGGTTTCGACTTAAAACTCCTCCAGGTAGAAGGAGCGCGGAGGCCTTCCAGTAATTCCCAAGGAGGGAATCCAGCCGTGCAATAGTTTGTTGGGGATTACTAGAGCGTGTCTTTCCCCAGTTTAGTTGAGTCTCATTATCGCCGCCATCCAACTAGCGTCCTGGCCCTTTTCTGTTGGAGATTTACCCTCCTCTTGTTCCAGATAATAAGGCTGTTTGTCAGTAATTCCCGGGGAATGAATACCGATAGATATGAACTTTCTCGTCTTATTAGTGAAGTGTTTCGAGGCTTTATCTTCGCGTCCTTCTCCTCATGTGTATATATTAATTAGTTCGTGCGCGCCGTTCGTCATATTTTACTAAACATTATTTTAGCGACTTTTTTTCGTGTTGCTCATTTCATGACAATGCCATTTCTGCAATGCAGTTATTCTTCAGCATCGGGGTGAATTCAATTAAGTTCTACAGCCATAGAATTTTATTAACATTTAACTTTCTCTTTAGTATAAGGACGAGTTTTGAGTTCAACATAGCGCTGGTGATATCGGGTTACTTATCTCTATTTATCCGACTATTTGCTCTCTACCGTGATGAGATATCTAGTACTTTACGATCTCAATAATTAATCCTTACTTTTCCCGCCTGCTCGACTTACGTTGCATGAAGAGAATTAAACGAGACAATTTGATCCATAATTCTAATGGATTTTATGACGTCGGAAAGGTTTCGCTTACTGACTTTTTCTTCTGTCGGGTGAAGCTGTTCGAGCCGAGATAGTCGGGTTTCTCGTTTCAGTCTTCTTTAAGAATTGATGAGAGCGCCCCGTTTATAAAAGCGTTCCTCTTTACTCATTCTCTCTCTCTCTCTCTCTCTGCGATTCCATCACTGCCTTGAGGGGAGAACCAGAGTCAAAGGAGAACGATCTCGTCACCGTGTGGGCGAGCGCCGGTCTTCACTGGGGCACGTTCTCTTGTCACGAAACCTTTCATGAACCCGTGTTGCGTTCTACTGGGTCGAGCTCGTTCTTTATTGAAGGGGCCTTCTTTCAGTCGATAAAAACATAATAGGTTAAAAGGTGAAAAGGCCCTTTCTTCATTTTTTTCAGCTTTAACTAGTTAAAACCAGGTGTTTAGGGTCGCCAGTCTCTAATATTCTTGCAAAACTGCAATGCATGTACATTCTTCTGGTCGGTAGCGTCACTGGAGTCCTGATTTCTCCTCTGTGAGCTGGTTCGAATCCACGAGAGGACGAAATTATGATCAACTGGAAAATTCCCCTTCGGTTAACATATATGAAAATATATTAATTCCGCGGTAGAACGAATTGGATATTAAAGAACATTTGTAGCTTAATGCATATATATGTATATATATGTTTGTATATATATACATAATATATATATATGTGTGATATATATATATATATATATATATATATATATATATATATATATATATATATATATATATATATATATATATATATATTATACATATATATATATATATATATATATATATATATTATAATATATATATTACGAATGCCTGTTAAATAGTTAAAAATATTCATTGATATATAAACTGGCTGGGGCTGTCTTGAGACATTCCCCCTTATGCGAATCTAAAATCGAAATACTGTATTTTTCATTAACGCCTTTTCTAAGCTTTCTTTTTTCCCCTTGGGATTTGTCTTCTGAGCGAAATTTAAGAAAGCACTGACATAATTCAATTGATTTTTAACTGTTTACACATTTTTGTCCAAGAAGGTTCCCGAAATATCATGAAGAGACCAGCGTGCAACGAAGTGTTCTCCTGTCACACTGTTCTCTCTCTCTCTCTCTCCCCCACCACTAATGTTCTTCCCGCACCCAAAATTGAGGACCCCCCATGAACGCATGACTTTATCATCCTCTCTGGATAACGTCGTGGATATTTGACATCATGACCACTTCATTAACCACACATTTTTCATGTCGCCCATAACAGCATAATGAGTATCGGGGTCCGTCGCCCGTCCTCATGAGCGATGAATGCCGAACCGAATCGAAAATTACGCTTCCAAATGTTTACTTGAAGTAACAAGCACAAGATGAAGACGGGTGGGTACGTAACGCGCAGGCGCCTTAGCGACGCGCTGTAGGATAAATATTCGAACATGCATTCCCTGGGATGCAACATACTAGTGTTTTCGGAATGAAGGAAACATGCAGTACATTTCGAACACGGCTCGAATCTGAAATCGCAAAGCTGAGGAGACGGAAGGGCAGAAAATTGGGACTCTCTTCGTAAAAGATATCGTATCGGGAAAATATTTCTGTTGGGTATATGTATTGGGGCTGGAAGTATATTATCGGAAAGATTACAGTTTGAATGCATACAAATGCGCGCGCGCGCACACACACACACACACATATATATCCGGTAATCAAATGTTAACCAGTATAAATAAGACAAAGAATCCATCACCATTCGTCCTGTCCCACGAAACGCAAGTTTTTTTTTTTTTTTCCTCACGTGCCAAATGCTTCTGCTAAACTGGTTTTGAAACCCATTCGTCGCGCATCAGCGCAACTCGGATTCTGGAGACGGTACGTTTTTCTCGACATCAAAACCACCTCTCCTGTTTTTGTTTACCTCATCCGTCTTCGCTCTGTATCTTATTAACACCATTAACTGAATGATGTCTGGAGAGGCCGGGGAGTGTTTCATTTTTTATCCCGTTATGGTTATGAATTCAACCTTCTGTGCTTCTTCTTTTGTCTCGTTTCTTTTTATTCTCTGTTCATTTGAGGATCCTTTCTCGAAGTGAATTTAGCAGAGATTTGTCAGGTAATAATATATAGACTGAAATTTGCCATGGACCATCAGTTTGTAATGTATTGTGCTGAGCTGGATTTAATCAGAGCTTGTCCCTAATATCTAGGTATACCTCCCCTTTTCAATACTTACATTATATACCAATTTTACTCAAATATGCCCTCCAATTTTCCCTACTCGTCCAAACCGCCTCAAATGCTTAGATCCCCATTTTGGAAACGTTTCTCACTCATTAAATCTACACAAACTCTGCTGTCGTGAATCTCAGCAACATCGTATTTTTGATTCCATATTCATAGTTGGTTCCCCTGTCTTTATAAATACCATTCTTTACGGCAATGGTGATAACATTTTATAACACTGCAATTTTTGGTTTACAGTAAAATAAGTTTCCTTTAAACTCTATGTTTGTGCCCGGGTATGATCTACTGTGCATCCCTTTTTTCTCTCATAAACAAACAGACGCAACCCAGGAACAAGCAAGAAAATGGTAATAAAAGAAAAACAAGGAAAATAGACGTTATCTGAATCAATACTCTTTCCCTCTTCTCTTCCACATCCCAAACCAATCCCCTGCCATCACTTCTATCCCTAACAAAATAGAAGCAACAAATGAGCTGAAAACTAATGCAGTAAATAGGAGATATGAAAGAGTTTATACGACCCATCAAACTCAACCAAGTTAGGCACCACTGAATTCGATCGCACAAAACTTACCTGAACATCCCTGTAATTTGTCTGTCATCCCAACCCTTTCCGCCAATTCCCTTCTCCCCGTACATTATTCCCCGCCACCCAATTCCACCTGGAAAAGCCTTCCTCCCTTCCCCATCTTCCCCAGGGCCCCCCTCTGAAGGCCGAAGGAAGGCTTTGTGATGCATTTGACTCGGGGCAAATGAGGTTCGAAAGGATCCTGCCGGGGAAGACTCTCGGGCCGCGTCATCTGCCGAGGCGTAATTACGGAAGCGTAATTGCTCCCGTGTAGAATGCTGACTAATTACGACATTTAGTTTGCTTGTCACTGGAAGCCATTACGTTCATTAGTGCTTAATGCAGAAATCCGAATTTGCCTCCCTCCCGGATTCCCGTTTATTAACTCTGGTCGTTATTATGTACAAGGGCCCGCTCGCTTCGCCGCCCTTCTCGACGGATTCCTCGTTCTTCGCCAACGCCTGTTTATTTTTCCATTTTTTATTTTTTATTTTGTTTGGTATTATCAATGGTTTCCCGGTATTTCCTATTTATCCTATAGATAATTTTTTCCCTTACTGATCCGATTACTGACTTAATAAGCACTGACTTACATAACATAAATTTTCATATTAATGTTTTCTTAATTTGATTGACATTACGTGTCCTGGTGCCCGTAGTCAAGAATATTGTCCGCTGAAATGTTTCGATAGCAAATGAAAGACTAGAGGCGACTGTGCCTTCTTTTCATTGTATTGTCTCAGGTGTCTTTTCTGCAGTTGTCATTTTTTTAATGAATGTTTTTCCATTTTTTTTCTATTAAGCTGCAAACGATATGATTTTTCCACATACGTAATAATGAACATCATAACGCACTGCAGTATTCTTTCTTCCTTGTCTCTGCTAATCAATTCCTTTTCCTTTTATCTTTTTACTAATATAATCGATGACTTACTTCTTTGGCATATTTTGTCTTTTCCTCTCTTTCAATTAGATCAACTGATAACACCTGTCAAGGTTCTCTTACAAGTTGCCGGTTTTTGTTTTTCTTCTCTTTTTTATCACGTGACTGACACGTTTCAAGATTTTCTCTCTGCAGTTGCCGGTTTCTGTTTTTCCCCAGTTTATTGACCCGAGTGTGAGAGTGACTTGTGTGCTTAACCTTTTTTATGCCTTTTCCTATTTCTTCAGATATCACTGATGATAATTTGAATTTTTACGTTGGTAACTGAAGAGGTAACTTACTGGGTCTTTAAGCTCACAGAGTCATGAAGACTATTAAAAAAAAAAATAAATAAAAAAAGACGAATGACCATATGGGCTTCTTACCTTATCTTTTAAGATGTAGTATTCGTCAGCAAGCATAATATTATTTATGTATGCAAATACTTACACGCACCTTGTAATGAATTTTATTTATTTATATATATATATATATATATATATATATATATATATATCATATATCAATAAATATATAATAGATAAATATATGTATCCATTTTCAGAAGAATTACGTATGAATGTGTACAAGTATATCTGAACCTTGAAACCTACTACAATTACTTAGTCTTTTCTGAATATGGATGATAAGAGAGAAAGAGTGAGAGACGGAAAAAGGAAGAAGGAAGAAGAAGAAAAAAAAAACTCTGCGAGATATCTTGACGACTCTGAGTATTAATGGTGAAAGTTTGAGAAGTCTGGAAACAGAAGTTTGTCTCCTGGATGACAACATCCTGTCAAGAACTCGAGATGGAACAGAAAAAGACGGGTAATATTGGCTCTTAATGAAAGATGGAGGAGGAAGGGGAAAGGCAGAAAGATAGTACGCATGTCATTTGTACTTTGTTTTACACTTAATTCCATGAGGTGCCATTTGACAAGACTCATAGAAGGTTTTATTAAATATCTATAGTTTTGCTGCCGGATGTTGCATCATGTTGCCAATTTCGGTGGTAAAATGGGGGTCGTGCAAGCTGCTAAAGGCTCTAAAATACCAAACGTTATTGAAATTTACAACAACAAAATTTCGAAACCCGGTAAAGGAGGCAATGGGTCAAAATAAGGCCCGAGATGTGAGAGTAACATTGCATCCTTCTAGAAGAACATGCTCTCGAATCCAGCTAAGAAAACAAAAGTGATTTTCTCCTTGAAAAAGGAAACGTTTTTTTAGACGGAGTTTTCATGGCACTGATTCAATAAATGTTTTATTGTAACATTTGTTCAGAGGAATAACAATAACATATAAAGGTTCTTTGCAAAGGATGTGTTTTATTTGACATTTTTCTACGATGAGGAAGAGGATTTCATATTTCAAAAGGATGATGACAAAATCGCATCAGAAGAAAGGAGAGAGAGAGAGAGAGAGAGGAGAGAGAGAGAGAGTGTACAAACCTCTCATTAAATGTTTTACAAAGCATCTTTTGCTATTTGCAAGTTGATTTCAATACAAACGCTTTGATTTTAATGGGGAAATTGTGCTGGCGAACATCTGTACAGTTTCCAGCGGGGCGTTCTGTGCAATATTCAACAAGCATTCGCTTGAATTATTTCGCGGTGTGTTCGACACAATATTCCACGGAAGCATATGCACACCAGAAATTTCCCGCGGAAATCATTTTTCGTCAATGTTTCCTCTTCATGAGAGTAACTGATATTTTTCTGGACGTTCAAAATATGCGCTCGTTGGCTCTGTCACATTACAAAATGGGAGGACATTTGCTATTGTTTTCGTTAAAAGTGAGTATTATCTCACTATATATTAAAAAAAAAAAGAATTTTTACATTTTCTTTGGTAATGAATTATTCAAGTAGTATGCAAAGGAATTTTCCGAAGTAAACTCTAAATATCATTAATATTTCATTTTACCAGAGGGACGAATATTTCAGGAAGGATTCGAAAGCTGGTCGTTGATATCAAGCTTCAAAAAAAAAAAAAAAAAAAAAAAAAAAAAACTGACTGTCACTAAATGTTTAGCTTTTGCGAGAAACAGATATTTCACCAAGTTGAAATCTGTGGCCACATCATGAAAATCATGAAGCTTCGCACTCAGACTACTACACTGTTTACTGGAAAATAACACTGACTTAAAACTGAATTATGAAATCAGTCCGCATAAAAGAGGGAAAGGTTTGGGATTTCTTCTAAATTACAGAAATTTAATACTCGCTGCCGAAGACTCCATCGACAGATATCGCAAAAGGTGCCTTCAAAAGACAAACATATTTTGAAGAGCAAAATAGGAGGAGAGGAGAGAGAGAGAGAGAGAGAGAGAGAGAGAGAGAGAGAGGAGAGAGAATAATTGTTGAAAGAAATTTCGATCATTCAACGCCACTTATTCTCAAAACTGGTCATTCGATTAGTGAAATCATGCAACAGTTCTTGGTCTATACACAGCTTAGATGGGCCACCACTTAGGAATGCCGAAAGACTATCGTGCATAAGCTCTCCTAGCCGTATCCTAACAACTATTGCTTAGATAGTTTGTAACAAGGTTTAAGGGACAGCTGTTAGCGCTCATGAGTCACAACGAGGAGAGAGAAGGTACAGTGTAAAAACATTGTCGAAGGAATTTTTTAAGCTGATAAAGAAGGGGGTGGGGGCGCCTATTCATTGCTAATTAAATATCCCATTTTATGACCGATAATAATCAGAGATGATCAGAGATATATCAGAAAAACAGAATATTATGCTTAGGAAAAAGAAGAAAGAAAGAGAGAGAGAGAGAGAGAGAGGAGAGAGAGAGAGAGAGAGAGAGAGAGAGACTCTTTAAGCTAAAGTTTCTCCATCTATATTTGACATTCCTTTTCCCCCTTAGGAGAAAGCAGATCCAGAGGGGTAGAGCTTTCTAATTTCTTTAGTATATCTTCTGGGATGAGAGTGTTATCACCGCATTTACAGCTGTGTGGACTGATGATCTAGCCAACGTGAGCCTTTCGCTGTACCGTTCAGCCCCGTCAAAAATGTAAAAACAACATTTAATGGAAAGCATCTGTTCTCTGTGTGTGACAATCTGCCATTCCGAAGACGATCACGTTGTCCAGGGTCAGGGGAAAGTTACATAGTTGTTTTATGTTTCACGCACGCGCAACAGGAAGTAATGTATGTATTTGATTTACAAGCAATATGGGTCTACCACAGAAAAATGTATGTATATGTGCATACAATTGATTCACTCAAAATACGAATCTACCACTTAAAAAGAGTGTATGAAAGTATGTATATGTATACATGTATTTATGTATGTCAGCACGCCTTTAGCAAACTTCAGCCATCACCTTGAACAACACCTTCCCTATATACTCTATTTTCCGCAAAGAGAATAGGGAGGGAAAGGAGGGATAGGGGGAGAAATTCACTTTAAGTGGAATCCTTTGACCTTGAAGACATCAAAGGAGCCGAAGAAAGCGCCTCTCTAATGGAAAATGTTTTGTAGATGGGAAGCTAATGTACATATTGATGCTGCGAGTGCGGGCCTACTTTGAAATAGATAAATAAGCATATGTATGTACTAAGTATATGTGTGAATATATATATATATATATATATATATATATATATATATATATATATATAAAATAATATCTATCATATCACCGTGACATTTTATGTTATCCAATCTCGTTACATTGGGAATATCACCGAACGGGAATTATAAGTAATAAAAGATTTGGTAGTACCGGACGTAGTATATGTGTGAATATTATATATATATATATATATATATATATATATATATATATATATAAATAATAACTATCATATCACCGTGACATTCTATATGTTATCCAATTTTCGTTACATTGGGAATATCACCGAACGGGAATTGTAAGTAATAAGTGATTTGGTAACTAAGTGACTCGAACTTCTGACAGTACCTAACAACGACTTCTAGTCGGAACGTCGACTGGAAGCCGTTGATGGGTACTGTCGGGTGTTCGAATCACTTAGGTACCAAATCATTTATCAATGAACAACAATTCCCCTTCAGTGATATTCCCGAGGTAGCGTGAATTGGATATTGAACGACATTTGTAGCTTAATGTTTGTATGTGTATATATATATATATATATTATATATATAGATATACATATATATATGTGTGTGTGTGTGTGTGTGTGTGTGTGTGTATGTATGTATGTATATATAATATATATATATGATATATATATATATATATATACATCGAGCTACAATTGTCCTTTAATAAATAATTCGCTCTACCTCGGAATCAATATATTTTCATATATGTTAACCGAAGGGGAATTTTTTGCTCGATAAGAAATTCGTCGGCACGAATTTCTTATCGACTAAAAAATTCCCCTTCGGCTAACATATATGACAATATGTTAATTCAGACTTAGAGCGAATTAGATATTAAAGGGCATTTGTAGCTCGATGTATGTATATGAATCACGGTAATGTGATATGACTCATATATATATATATATATATATATATATATATATTATATAGTATATATATATATATATCACATTATTTAGAATGTTACTGCAAGGCACCTGAATGTAAAGAATGGGGGAATATATGCATACAAAGATATGCATGTACAGATACGAATGTATCACTGAGATTGGCACTGCGAGTAAAATAGATGCGTAAACAAAAATGGACATACATTCACAAATGTATCCCATTGTCAAGAAGAATGATGCTGAAAAAGCATATGTGTGAAAGATTCAAATAGGCACATTATCAAAAGCACATTCTACAAAAACAGACTATTTCGACTGTTACTTAAAGGCATTCTGTCCAAAAACGTCAACACAGAAAAATATGAAAATACATATTTCTATAAGTGTTTCACGTGTATCCTATTTTCCTAAATTAGCCACAAATAATTTTCCCCCGCAATTCAAAGAAAAGGTGGAATTTCCACAGAACAAGAATATGTTTTCTCTATTAAGCAATATTCCTAGGTTTTCGTTGATTCCAATCGGGAAAAAAAAATCAAGACAGACTCTGAAGCGAAGGAAGATAAAGCTCTTCTCTTGTAGTACCGTATTTCCCCAGAAAGAATCTCTTTTCTTCCTTCACGATTAATTTTCCCTTTTTTCTTTGTCCCCCAAGAGTCACTCGACTTCCTATTGAAAGGATCTCAAAAATGACTCTATTCTTTCGCTCTCGTGTTTTGGAGGAGCGGCGACCCTATAAAAGTTCCGCCAAACTTTTTTGATATCTCGAAGCGAAGACTAATTAAACCACTTCTGATTGTGGAACTCATTCATGCATTTTTTTTTTTACTTTACACGGAAGGGTATACATGACCAAACAGCAATTGTGTATATACATGTATGAATATATGCGTGGAAGCACGAAGCCATGATGTACTACAAATGTAGACGTTCAGTCATAGTCACGAAACTACCTACAAATTATCTATCTATCTATCTACAGACACACACGTACATACTATATTATAATATGATATATATCTATATATATAATATATATATATGTATATATTATTATATATTACATTTGATATAATATATATATATATATATATATATATCATATATATATATATATATATATGTGTGTGTGTGTGTGTGTGTGTGTGTGTGTGTGTGTGTAGATAGATAGATAATTTGTAGGTATATATATATATATATATATATATATATATATATATATATATATATATATATATATATATATATATATATATATATATGTGTGGTGTGTGTGTGTGTGTGTGTGTGTGTGTGTGTGTGTGTGCGCGGGACCACAAGGGACATGAGCGGGTAGTAGTAGGATTAGTTTCATAAAGTATCATCACAAACGTGTAATTTAAATGTTTTCATATACATTTACAAGCGTGTTGATATAAAATTGAGTACCTTTTGGAGAAGTCAATATATTTCAACGGAATACTGTTTAAGGAAAGGCCTTGTGGCAGAAAGTTCCTCTCCGCGAAACTCGACCTACTGTAGTCTTTGTACGTCCCCTGAAGACATCCTTATGAGGACAGCGCATGCGCACAACAAAATTATACAAGTTTCCGGCGCTCTGCTTCGACAGAGCTTCGGTCGGGTTTAACGTTAAGGGAGGATTTCCTCTACCTGAATATGTGGCTGTTCAAGCAATAACTTTACCGTGATCTGTATCCTGCAAGCATGGCACCCTTTAAGGGGGATAGGACAATTTCGGGTGAGCGAGAGGTGGGTACAAGCTAGTAAGTGGGGAGGAGAAGAGAAATGGAATTGAATTTGTCGTTAATCGAACGGGACATGAAATATCTACTGTTTGAATACGATTTTCATTACTATCAAGCCAAAAGGAGACTCTATCACCTTAGTCGGTCGTGACGAATAAGCGTAGGTCATATTCAGTTACAACAAAAAGCAGTACAAGATAAATAATTTTTTTTTTTTTATAGAATATATAGCTTCTCTGTGCCAATATCCCATAAAATAGTAGCTGTAACATAATCGTATTGTTAAAATATCAATTCCCAACTGACGTCATAGTCAAACGAATTACTCACATAAGAAAACCGATCAGTCCTATCACCAATGAAAACGTATAAGTCTCCGGAATAATCACCCCATATTTAACGTACTTCGCGTAATACCTACTCCACGTATATTATTCATTTTCAAAATCATTATCTCATACAGTAAGTATCAAAATGATAAATGTATCGCGAAACGCGTCTCCATAGATTCTGACTGAGGAATTACAGTTGTGTCAATTTCCGGTAGGAAGTTGGAAGAAAAAATATGGAAAACTTGCATGATATATTTTACTGTAGTTTGAACAAGTCATATTTTGAAAAAAAAAAGGAAAATAAGGCAATTAAACAATATTAAAGGCAAACTTGAATTTCTTACGAATGAAAAAGAAAAATGCCTTTCAACAAACTTGTTCTGATTCCACTGGGACTGTCGGTTATCTCTCTCTCTCTCTCTCTCTCTCTCTCTCTCTGTAGCTTTGCTGCACCCCCTTGACAGAGATAGGAATACATTTGCATACGCAGTTTTCCAATATGCTTCTTAATCTATAGAAAGACGGGGTGATATTTATTCCTTCACTTTGTTTATTGTTCATCTCTGTAGAGGTTATCTATGCAAATGAATAATCCTCCTGCCTCATAAATTGTGTTTGTTATTTTGGCTTAAGACTGAAAGGCTTCCCTGGGTTTCCCGATGTATTCTTGTATTTGTAGAACGTGAGTTAAGGTGCTCTTTGATTACAAATGAGGGACTGAAGCACAATATTCAAACAGAGGTAAGAGACACACTAAGAATTATTCAAGTCACCGGTAATTACAGATTAGTTGTACCTACTTTATTGACATCTTTAAAATTATAGGGAGAAATCTGGGAAAAAATGTATCAATATATCACCATTTAATGCCAAGGTCTAGGAAGCATTGATCTTCAAATGTTCCTTAAGCCCTCATTTGAAGTAGCAGTCTAACGTCAGTGACTGAAACAAAATAATAAATAAAATAGTATTCTGTGAATATTTTCCTTAGGTCTCTTATCGCTGTGATTTCGCTCAGAGTATTGCAGCTCAAGCGCGCGAACATAAACACACACACACATATATATGCGTATCTCTCTCTCTCTCTTTCTCTTCTCTCTCTTTTTTCTTCTGTATATATATATATATATATATATATATATATATATATATATATATATATATATATACACACACACACACACACACACACATATATTATATATATATATATATATATATATATATATATATATATATATGCTGCTTTTCATCCCGCTCCGGACACAATAACACCTATCCCTTAGTACTCAATTTCCGCGCAAGAGAAAATGATTCATTGCAAAATTGAGAGAGAGAGAGAGAGAGAGAGAGAGAGAGAGAGAGAGCAGACGGGCAAAAGGGAGCGGCGTCCCCTCTAAAAAGGGAACCCCCTGTAAAATCCCCGAAAAGGGAAAATGACAATCCCCAGAGAGGAAATGGTATGTTTTACAGCCGTCGCTTATTTCGAATGTGAGAGAGCAACGTTTTCTCTTTGTCCTCGGTAAAGTTCTGAAGCGATTGCCCATTTCCCCCTACTCAGAGAGAGAGAGAGAGAGAGAGAGAGAGAGAGAGAGAGAGAGAGAAATGTAACATGCTTAAACTGCTGGCAATGTACGGATAATTTTTTTAATATGAGCGTTTTTCGACAGGGGAAATTCTTATAAGCCCTCTAACTCTCTCTCCCCAACAACCCCATCCCCCCCACTCTCTCTCTCCATCTCCCTCTATACACACACACACACACGCATATATATATATATATATATATATATATATATATATATATATATATATATATATATATGGTACAACAGTATCCCGTCTTTCATTTCCCCTTTTTATGTTGATATTCTGGCATCAAGGGCGAACTGGCCTTAGGCCGTGTATTAGTTAAGGACGATGCAGAATCTAAAGTTGGTGCTGGTTTTGGGGAATCTCACTGGCACTCGTTGGGGGTTGGGGTTGGGTAGAAGGGGGTTGGGTAGAATTGGGGGTGGGTAGAAGGGGAAGGGGGTTGGCCTCTGGAACGATTCGCTCCCGACGCTTGACAAGGTCTGTTAAAACATTTTGTCTGCGCCGCGTAAATTGGCCTTCACGTTCGAATAAATCGCTGCCGATCGTTGCCCAGTTCTTTGTACTTGCTTTGCAGTAATTGTACTTAAATGGGGTCCGCGGGTCTCTTTTTGACTTGGTAGAAATGGCCACTACATCCCTCTGTGTCGCTCCGATGGACGGCCTTCAAATGACGCTGCCGCCGGAAAGATAAGAGATATCGCTGCGCGTGCCAGAGGCGTTTTTGTTTACTTGATGATGGAATCGAGAGAGAGAGAGAGAGAGAGAGAGAGAGAGAGAGAGAGCCTTTGCTTCCGTTTGTTTCTTGACTAAAAAATGGACCGTGAAAGTTTTCAAGAATTTAATCTCTTCTATTGTCACATCGGAAACAGGTACCTTTATTTATAGTCACTGTTTCACGATCAAACTTTCATTGGGTCTAATATATGAGTCAAGTGATATTTTAACCAATTCTGTTAAATAAAAACGGGCATAAATATTCTCCCATGTTCAGTTGTATGAAGCTTAGCCATCCAAAGACAAATTTAGATAAATTCAATTTGCTTTCATAATATGAAGTTTTCCATAATATTAAGTTGTGGTTTTTCCTGTCTGTCGATCTGTCTGTCTGCCTGCCTCTGTCTCAGTGAATAAGAATTTAGATTTGCGATAACGTTTTCCCCCGGGGAATTACGAGGGTTATCTTACTACCTCTATGGCTGAAAAAGGGGGAGGTGGTGGGACAAGAGCAAAGGGACAAAGGAGGCCAGATATAGGAACTACTGAAACTCGAAACGGCATCCCTCTTTCTATTTCTGGGCCAAAACGGCTCATAATAGCTCGAGTTTAGATGGAAAATTCGGCCAAGGTAGCGGCATTAATTTTCTAATACCCTCCGCGTACCATCGGTCTAGGCTAGACCAACAAATCCAGGAAGGAAAGCCACGCTTTTATCGATCGTAAAGTACTTTAGCCGTGGCATTTAAGGGCATTCTACGGCTTTGTGGCGTCTGTCAGCTGTGGTTCCCTGTACGGCTAACACTGAAAAGGTCCTGGAATGATGGCTATGTGTTTTTCCATTTCCGGGGAAACATTCGCGCTATTGGTCGCCCCGCTGTTACTTCCTAGGGCAGCAGCTGCTAGATTCTTTGCAGCTGTTTGTTTGACTGTACCTCCTACAGTTATCTTTCAATTTTGTTGTTTACTCTTTTTGCTTGGTGTAGTCTCGTGTAACCTTTTGGCTATGGGCTGTTTTCGTCGCTTTTATAGGTAACACCTTCTGTCATACGTTCTTTTGATTTTGCTTTCTTGGGTAACCTTTGAGTTATCCTTTATTCACCTCTTTTTTGAGAGACACTAGACTTGGTTTTTAACAGGTGTTCATTCTAGGGGAATTTTAAAAACCTGTTACATGAGAGTTACTTACTGTGTAATCTCTAAACTTATTTTGTAAAATAATAAAACATTGGTTTTTACTGAATATTCTCATGTTTGTAGTGTGCAAAAAAAAAAAAAAACGGATTTGAAATATATAATAAAGTAATCATTGATATTAGTTAAAAAATTGAGAATGGTTTCGAAATGTATTCGTAATCTAGTACGATGTCATTACAAAAAATTATACTACTGGTATTTTATTGGCCGTCTATTTCTCTTCAATGTCGGTTTCTACATGTGAAATTCAGTTTTCCGTATTATAGTCTGGTCAAAGTTGTATGGTTTATGCCAATAGTTTCATTTCTCTCTGAGAGAATATGCTACCGTTCATCCTGCTGCTTAAAAAAAGTAGGGGGGGGGAGAGTTACAAGGATTAGGATGTCTCAAAGACTTGTAAGTCCATCCGAGGAGACAAAGTGTGCTCACTTATCTCTAGGAGCAGGTTTTAATGTTCATTCACAGTATCCTAATGATTTTGTCTAGCTTTCTTTTAAACTCTCTCACACTGTAGCTGTTTACAACTTCTTGTGGCAGTCCATTCCATGTTTCACATATCTTGTATGTAAAGAAGTTCCCACAATATGATGTGTTGTATCTCTTCAGCTCTACTCTCCATCCATTATTTCTTGTCTGGTTTTCATTTAATGCGAAGATGTTACTGTCTACTTTTGTTATCCCTTTCAGTATTTCAAATGTTTATATTAGTCGTCCTCGCAATCGTCGTGTTTCTAAGCTATACGTGTTCAGGCTCTCTAGTCGTCTTTGGTAACCTATTTGCCTGATGGATGAGAGAGAGAGAGAGAGAGAGAGAGAGAGAGAGAGAGAGAAAGCACTACCGATAATGCGCGAGTAGTATGATGAAGTTTCTCGCTGAGTATTTGTTGAAAACTACACGGAGCTTCTAAATCCACCGCAGATACCAGAATTCGTAACACCCTGGAGTTCAGTAACTTCGAATTCGATATGTATGATGTCCTGCGCCGAAATTCATGGGGTTTTCAATTTTTTTTTTTTTTTTCTCTCGGGCTGATGGTAAATTCCATGTAGAGAATTTATAAGAACTGACGTGCTCTGGCCGGTCTAAAATTCGGATTGAAGGTAGTGTTAATACCCGGCACTTTCAAACACTAGGCATGAATGAATTTGATAACAAACCTTTGTGCTTTTATGCAAGCGGCCATGAATAACGATGAGACTCGAAAAAAAGAGAAAAACAAATAAACATATATTTATACACACGTGTATATATTCCAAACACACTCACACAAACACACACACACACACACATATATATATACATATATATATGTATATATATATATAATATATATATATATATATATATATATATATTAGAGAGTGAGAGAGAGAGATGAGACGAGAGAGAGAGAGAGAGAGAGAGATTTAAAGTTGAACCCTAAGTTTTCCCTCATGCAAGCAAATTAAGGAACAACAGTGACGGAAACAACGTAACATTTCACGCGCTGTGTCAGACAAACCCGAAATAATGAACGTCGGACAATATTATATAATATTTGGGAAGCCGAGGTAATTTGTAGTAGTTCACAGTTTATTGCATCATTTTCCAACCGCTTTGTTGACATTTTCCGCTGTTCGAAACATTTGGCGGGGGCCAACTTCGAAAGAGTAAATATATTCGGGTGGACGTCAAAGCCACAAAATATTCGCTCGCGGATATTATCATTTTGTCACGCCAGGCTCGACTCTCGTCCATCCTGTTGAAGACAGCTAAGGTAACACTTGATATGGCCACTGGAACTCGAGACTGCCAAAGTCTTTAAATGCATTTCGGGCGTAAATGTGCTTATTTAGTTTTGTCGCCTCTCGCACCAGACAGTTACGATGTGTTGCAAGTTTCAATTATCCATGTTTTTTAAAAGAGGAAATATTATTCTACATCTCTGTTTCATGACTATGTGCCAGGAACAAATTCCTCTCAGTCCACATCGGCTGTGTGGGGAATCAAACTCAGGACTACCATATCGGTAGGCAAGTATGTAAACCACTCGTCCAACTAGTAACTTTTAGAGAGAGAGGAGAGAGAGAGAGAGAGAGAGAGAGAGAGTACCTAAACTACATGCAAACGCTACAGTTGTTTTTTTTTTAATCAATATAAAGTTTCTTTATTTGGGTATTGTTATTCGTAGAGTTATAAATAAGGACGGAAAGAGATTGTCTACTTATTGTCGGTCATTCCTATATTTCCTTCGCGTTCCACAGGATTTTTGAATCTAAATCTTTCTGTAACTAGCCATCACTCGACATTTCGGAACAAGAGTTTCACATATCTGTTATAACGTCACTTGTCGCAGTAGCTGAACAAACTGAAAATGCCTTTGCTACCAAAGGCATTTTCTATAAATGATGCCCATCCGATTCGTTTTCACGGACTGGAAAAGACAATGTTTGCGACTGGAATTTAAGAATAACACAAAACATTCTGTGCTTTAAAATGCACTGGCAAAGCGAAAACATTGCCAGACCTTAAAGGAGAGAAGCACATGATGGAAAATTTTAACTTTACTAACCTTTCATAAACTAATGTCTACATATTTAGATTAATATTATTTACGGGCTAAATGAAACATGGCTACAAAAACAAAAGTACTTCAAAATATGCAAGCATTCGAACGAATGGAAAATCAAACACATAAAGAATAAATAGAGAAATAGAAGAACAAGGCACTTGAAGTAAAGAAACAAATACAGCGGAAGAAAAACAAACCCCACTGCGAAGATTACATATATTTTCTCGTTACATTAAAACGACAGAACATCATCGTAAAGTTACATCTCAACTTCCGTCGGTATCAGCAACAAGCAGCGCCCAATCTTGTCCCGCAAAACCAGGAAAAAAATGACAATAAAAAAAAAATCGGGATAAAATATATCTCGAACTATTACCCAGATTGTATCGCATCTCAGTCAAAGCAAAATCCTCCATTTTCGGGGGCAGAAATATTCTTCAGATAAAACTCGGCAACTCCAGACTTCATTCTGAGAAAATAAACCCCTTGATCATGACAAGAATTTTTTTCTTTTTTTTATTCTTTTCTCGTTAGAAAAAATATATATATCACAGAATTTATTTACCCTGTCTGTTGCACAGTGACGTCATACGAGACATCACCGAGGAGGATAATGTTCTGGTAGAATAATACAGGATTTATGTTTTATTCATTAAAATGAAAACAAAGCTCTCACGGCTCACTTGCCACATCTCTACAGTGACGTCACGAATGCTTCGTAGCCTGGCCAAATTGGGGAACAGCAACAATAAAGAGACTAGTCTGTTCAATCTCGCAGTTTTGTGCTTGAGTGTATTTCAGCTTTCACGTAAACGGGAATGTTAATTTGATTTTCATTGTGGATAACAACCTTTAAAAAGGCAGTTCAGTAAAAGGGCAATTCTTTTTGCATGCCCGTAGAAAACAACTATATTACGTGTACATGTTCAAAGCTTTTCGTTATAGATGTGCGTTGAAAACTGTTTATGAACGCTCCTTAAAACAAAATTCGTTACCTGGAAATCTTTAAAAACCTCTTTGTGTTACTCCAAATTAGAAACGAAACTAAAATTATGCGATAGTAAAAATAGGTAATTTGAGCACCTGAAGTTACAAATTCCGTTACACACAATAAATATACTCGTTATCAATGCTACACCTAGATAAAACAGTGTAACTAGATACAATAAATAAAATTTGTTACCAAGGGACCTTAAAATGTAATTTAGTTTCCCACCCACCGTAAAAGAACCTCTACTTCAATGGTGTACCTGAAAAATACTTCGTTAGGAGCGTGACTTCAAAAACTCTTGGCTGACTACGTACCTCGAAAAAACACGTAGCTAATCGTGTACCTTAGAAAAAAAAAAAACATTTTCGTAGCACAAGAAGAGTTCCAAGCCGCGTTGTTTAATGTCCAGCGTAGCGCGAGGGACGTTCGAGAGAGGATCCGATTCCTTTGAAGGACGGACAAAGCAGAGCGCGAGAGTCCTTTGACAGCGTTGATGGTGTAGGATACTTAAAGGCGCTTCCTCATTTTCCCCGACGCGCTCAGATAATAATTACAAACACGGAAGAGGAACGTGGTGGTGGTTTTTGCATTTGATGAAAACTTAATAAGGGTTTCCTTGAAATTCTTTAACATTATTTATTTTTCATTTTCCCAATTTTTGTCTCATTGTTATTTCTGTGGATGGATTTTGCATGATATTTAAAGAAGGGAGGCTATACGTTAGTGGACTACTCACGTTATTGAATAAGGATACTCATACCAGAAAATTTAAGTAATAAATATTTTATCTCTATATAAGAATTTTAGATGAAGGCTGCTTAACCACAGGATGGAAATCCTAAGATATTTATATTACGCTTATCATTTGATAAACTGAAATGTATGCAAAATCATACGATTTGCTGTATTTAGGACTACATTCGTCCTTAACTGATCATGTTCTGATTTTAATAAATACCTGGAAAGACCCCGTTTCGAAAGTTAACCTTCTCCACCGATTCCTCGAAGGTTAATTCCATCAAGGTTGTTAACGACTTCCCATCGTCGGTGGACTTAATATAACGCCTAGTGCTAGCCAAATTTCCTACTAACAATTAAGAGCGAGAGAGTTCCTAGAAAACAGACATTAAGAGGCGGCTTCTGTTGGAAGAAAGCTTTAACAGTGAATAGTGGTTCGGAAAGCACAGGGAGAGAAGGGGAAGAGTTCCTTGCACATTGCATTTTGTTCATAAATATTACTCATATACACAGCTTAACATACACAAATTTTTAGTACATTTGTATTCACACACACTGATGATTTTATAGACAGCATTCTGACCCCTCCATACACAGGACTGACTACTAATGTCACACTAAAAGTATTTAAGCATTGCCCCTATATATTTATATATATATATATATATATATATATATATATATATATATATATATAATATATATATTATTCGAGCCACACAAATGTCCTTTACTATCTAATTCGCTCTACCTCGGAAATGATATATTTTCATACATGTAAACCGAAGGGGAATTTTTTAGTTGATAATAATTTTGTCCCCTCATGGGATCGAACCACCGTCCAGCGGACAGGAACGAAATCAGGACGACATTGATGTTACTGATTCGGCTAACAGTGAGGCTATAAGTTTTATACCGATCCTGACCTTACAAATCACCGTCGAACTCTATTCGTAATTAGAATCGATATCCAACCCCATCTACCATGTTATATATATATATATATATATATATAATATTATATATATATATATATATATATATATATATTAAAACATAAAAAGAATAGAAGTTTTAAATTCAAAATATTGCTAGAAATATCGACCTGAACTTAACAGCTCTTCGCAGCGAATCCTAACCCAATAAAAGTAACTCGATCAAAAGGAAGGAGGCCGGGATCTGGCGAGTAGAAATAACAGAATGATGGGGGTGGGGAGGGGGAGGGGGAGGGTGATGGGAAGGAGTCCTAGAGGGAAAGTGGGTGGCCCTCAAACGGCCCCCTCCAACTAACTAAAAGGACTTTTCGAGCGACATAATTGCGACTGCATCGGGGGATTGAAGAATACAAATTGAAATTCCCGTATCATCCGGGAACAGAAGGATTACTGACTATTCTCATGGTCCAAGGACCTCAATAATTCGAGAAGGATCCCACAAAGAAGGACTCAGGGGCAATTGGCTCGGGAACGGCATTCTCGCCTCTGTGGTGCCTGTGCCCAAGGGCTTAAATTGGCCTGGCTTTCTCGTCTTTTTCACGGGATCTGCATAGAAAAGCCCTCTTGGCTTTGCACGGGCTGCAAGGACGGATTCCAATTAAGATTCTCAGGGAAAGTGGATCTTAAGGGAGGGATTATCCCTCTTCCCCTCCTTCCCAAACATCTCTTTATTGATTCCAGGTGTGGAAATTTCGACGAATTGGGGGGAAAAGGCAAATACTTTTCTCTAGAGCGAATTTCTTCCGATCTCGAATATCTTGAGGACCAGGAGAAGGAAGTGTAACGCCTCTGCGACGAAATTTGGCTTTACTGGAAGGGTACCTGCTCCTATTGCTCATGGTTAACTTGTAATTGTTGGCTGACCCATTCACCTATAGAGTTAGTGGCCTCTTGGCTCTTTAACTTTTGTGCTAAAAAGTACAGTGTGTGACTTTATCATTCTTTTCGTATTTGTCTCTGAGGTAAGTAGCCTAGTTATCATGTATTTTCGTCTTCAAAATGATGTGTATCGCCTCCCTCCATACGTCTGAAAATATACCTAAGTCGCAAATAGTTTATATGTTCCTTTATCGTTTCTTAAAGTGAAGTGTCTGGTGTGTGTATACATACATATACACATACATACACACATAAATCTCAAACGGCTCCATTTCCTTTGTTAGTCACGATTGGAATCATCCAAGCATGCTATCACATTTATTTATTACTGAGGCTGATGTAGAACACCATAATTAAATAGGAGGAAAATGATATCCTTACAACAGCCTTCCATTTCCCTCGAAGATTGAGGCTTATTCATCATTTCACTCGCGGGCAGTGAGACTACAGTCCTCCACGAATAATTACGATAAACCTCCATCTAGGCATCTATTTTTTTCATCTTATTTAAGACAATGGGTTTACGTATAATATACAAACGTTTTCTCCTGGAATATCTCAGATGTTATTTCATATGTATATTGTATATGGCTAAGCTGAAATAAAGTATTACTATTATCATATCATCATCATCATAAGTATTATTTCAAAATGTTAACTTTATATTGAAAGAATACTCTTGATTACCTCCAGCGTATATATATATATATATATAATATATATAATATATATATATATATATAATATTTATATATATTAATATATATATATTATAAATATAATATATATTAGATATATATGATATATATATATAATGATTATATATATTATATGTATATATATATATATTATATATATATATAAAATATGTATATATATATATATATATATATATATATATATATATATATATAACTTAATTTAAATTCTACTTCTACCTCAATGAAAAAATTTGCTTTCGATGGTCGAGGAAAGTTCCAGCAATCACTAAGATAATCTCGGCAAGAGCAGAGCAACGAAAAAGTATCTCTGATCTCTATGATCTGTCACATTCTTTATTCTCCCCCCCCCCCCACCCCCCCCCCCCCACCCACAAATTCAGTTTCCCTCCCTAACCCAGCTCTTTTTCATCTGGCCCCCATCCCCCACCCCTCCCCCCTCCCTTAGTTTTCCACGATATTGGATAATCGTAAATCTCACATTTGTCAAGAAAAAGTTTTTCTGTTTGACTTTCGCAGATCACAGACGGTTCCAATAACGCCCAAGATAATTACGATAAAACGACGAACAACCTCACTTCAACCCAGATTTATAGGGTTCGTTGTATCCCTTATTCTTCCCTCCCCACCCACAAAACCATTCCCCCTAACCCATTCCCCACCCCTCCCTCTTTTCTTATTTCTCCTTCCCCAGTTTTCCATGTCGGGGAAATTCGTCTCTGAAATGGTGGGCCCCGCGTTTTCTCGAAAGATTTCATTCAGTTCCCCGTTCACTGCCAACTCTTTTTACACGAGTCGCCCTGGATTCTGGCCAGCCTCGAGGGAGCTTCATCTTCTTGGGAAAAGATAAACAACTTCAGGACCACGTCGTCTAGATTGACCTACAGAATCGACAGGTAGCTTTTTGTCGTATCCGCCATTATAAATGTCAGGGTACATTTCTTATGTGCTTATGAGATTAAATCGAAAAGCGTTTGCTTTACACGTTATTCCATGAGAATCTTACTTGGATTAATATCATCTAGGAATATTTAACTTCAAGTTTCTCATATTTATAAGAATACTATTTAAATTGGTTTTGATTAAGGTGCATTCACGTAATAGTACGATGATACTGAGAGAGAGAGAGAGAGAGAGAGAGAGAGAGAGAGAGAGAGAGAGATCCCTGTTTGATTTATGAATGGCGCTTTTTGCCTGGTGGAAGATTAGTGAAAAAACAATCATTTTGAAATACATCGTCATCACAATGGCAAAAAAATTTCAGAAATCATCTATAGCCTCTCTCTCTCTCTCTCTCTCTCTCTCTCTCTCTCTCTCTCTCTCTCTCTCTTGACAATAAAACGCAAAAGACGACTTTATAAAGACCTTGGTGCTTTTAAAGAGAAGTTTACTCTTAATACTCAATTCTGCTTTTCAAAGTTAATTTTTTATCACATCAAAAGAACCTTTGACTCTCTGTGCATTTTCAGAGTCGACACAGAAAGTGGGACATTGAGTATTCTTTAGAACAACTCTTTTGAATCAATGTTTTTCAATTTGTAATATCACAGAACATTTACTGGACTCCAAAGTGAGTTTCTTCCACATGGCGGCAAAACAGATTTTACAAAAGCTATCGATCATTAGATAGTTTGTATTGATATCTGTGTTGTCTACAAACAACTGCAATTTAAGGTAGAGATACAGCGATTCAATGGTTTGAAAAAAGTTGTTCCTTGTCCTCAGTAATAATAATAATAATAATAATAATAATAATAATAATAATAATAATAATAATCGGCAATCTCTTCTGGAAATAGATGATATGGAATAACTTCTCCTTGGGAATTTGAACAGCTGACAAAAGAGGTGTTCAAATCTCCAGTAATAACAAAAATGGTGTTGATGACGATAGGTTTCATAATGACGATAGTAGTTACAATGAAACCAGCAATAATATCACGCTATTACATTTGGAAGAAATGATAATAATGAAAGTCGCCAGATTGAATCATAGTTATCTTAACTGGACCAGATTAACAAAATTTTGTAGTGATAAAGGCACTGATAGTAATAATAACGATTATGAAACAAGCCCTAAGAGCGAGTAGTTGAACAGGCGACACCAATGGCAATGATAAGATTGATGATGCTGATGATGATAACTATGTGAAATTCGGTTTAATAACATTATCATTCTGCCATCACTGCTAGTGACGATAATGAAAATGATGAAAGTCACAATCACGTCAGCTTCAATAGCAGGTAGCTTTTCTGATGATAATAGTCACGCTGGTAAGTAGGCTACTAAGAATGAGGGCTACACATGAGATCAACTTGAAAATACTAATCATAGTTATTAGATTATTAGAATATCACAAGACAAAGACTACACTGAAATCAAATATCATAACACAAGATATTCCAATACCAAATTTGTGACGACTCGACGGAACAAAGCACCCAGCATCAGCACCCCCCCCCCCCCCCCCCCCCTCCTCCACCTGCTGCTATCACGACACCGCAGATAGCACCGCTGGCTGGGAAGGCCGCCCCCTCTCCAAGAAACCCCGAAGAACATCAGAAACAGCTTCGGAACCGCCAGCCGCGGATCTGGGAAATAGACTGGCGCGATTTTTAAACCGCGCTTAAATTCTATTCAGATGCGCCAATCGGACTTTAAAACAGCTATTTCGCCGGGAAATACCCGAGTTAACCGCCGCACTTTCGCCTCTCGTGGGGATTCTATTTCCATATTTCAAGCCGCTCCTTGGATCATGTTCCTCCTTCTCCGCTGCTCTTTAAGATGTTTCTCCTCTTGGGAGACTTAGTCGCTTCTTCCTGCTGGCTTTCTTGCAGTTTTCGACTCCTTATTTTCTGTCTGGTTCTGTACCGGTCATTTCTAATGGTTTTTTAAGTTATTTTTCTTTTATCGGGAGGTAAATTATATGTTGCGATGCAGTTAGCTTGGGGAAGTCATGTTTGCTTATTAATATACATATACATAATGTGTGTATTCGAATGCATTTATATATATATATATATATATATATATATATATATATATATATATAATATATATATATAACTGGTCACGCTTATTGAATGTATTTTCAGAATCATATTTTTTCTTATTTGCTCAAAAGACCTTGTCAGTATAGAAATCTTACTTGCTTGGTCTTACGAATTAACTCTTGTTTTTTATCTATGTATAATGTATATATATATATATATATATATATATATATATATATATATACTATATATACATAGATAAAAAACAAGAGTTAATTCGTAAGACCAGGCAAGTAAGATTTCTATACTGACAAGGTCTTTTGAGCAAATAAGAAAAAATATGATTCTGAAAATACATTCAATCTGCGTGAACAGTGATATATATATATATATATATATATATATATATATATATATATATATATATACATATATATATATATATATAAATGCATTTAGGAAACATGTTTTCAATCACGTGGACACATGAATTTCTTTCGATGTTACTGGTCACGAAGATTGAATGTATTTTCGGATTTTTTTTTTCAATAGACATTGTCAGAACATTTATCTTACTTGCCTGGTCTTACGAATTATTTATTGAGAACCGCAGTAATTCTTGGATTTTTCATCCACACACACACACACACACACACACACACACACATATATATATATATATATATATATATATATATATATATATATATATATATATATATGTGTGTGTGTGTGTGTGTGTGTGTGTGTGGATGAAAAATCCAAGAATTACTGCGGTTCTCAATAAATAATTCGAAAGACCAGGCAAGTAAGATAAATGTTCTGACAATGTCTATTGAAAAAAAAAAAATCCGAAAATACATTCAATCTTCGTGACCAGTAACATCGAAAGAAATTCATGTGTCCACGTGATTGAAAACATGTTTCCTAAATGTATATGTGATGCATTTCTTTAAGATTTCGAGATCAGCACAAATATTTGCATACAAAACTATTTTCTAAAGCATACATAAATGTCGCAGTACCCGGGGGTCTGAATGCTATTTGAAAGAACACGATATCTTCGCCTTCCTTAAAAAAAAAAAAAAAAAAAAAAAAAAAAAAAAAAAAAAAAAAAAAAAGTTATATTTGTGGGGCGGGGTGGGGGGGGGTGAGGGGGGGTGAGAGAGAAGGAGGAGGAGGTGAGTGAGTGGGTAGTGGGGATGAGGATAGGATGTTTGCAGGGGAAGGGCTGAGAAGAGAGATGTTGAAGCGAGATGAATGGAGCTTCGTCGCTTTAGCCTGGTACAGGAAAATGATATTTGTTTCAGTCGACAGCTGGCGTGACTTAGACGAATAACGGCTTCGCTAAACAACTGAAGAAGCTAGAAGGGAAAACTCCTAATATTTCACTGAACCTAAAAACAATGCGGAGAAGAAGAAAAAGTAGGCAGTAGGGAACGTTTCTCTGCATTACTCCATTTCCATTCTCTGTCGAAGCTTAGATTCAATGAACAACGGGGAATAAATATACAGTCTACTTGCCTCTTCAATAACGTTGATAAGGAAAGCAGACTCGACGTTTACAATTCGTAGGTTGAAAAAAAATGTGTCCCCAATGGCGTGGAAGTCCTTGATAGAAGAAGAAGAAGAAGAAGAAGAAAATCGGGTGGTGGAAGTGACGTATGACGCAGTCCAGGGACTAGGCGAGGACTGGGTAAAAGAGCCGTTACAGAGGCATGTTTCTATTTCTTTTCCTCCTCTTCCTCAAGCTGGTAGGAAGTCAGGAATGGGGGCATAATGTCTCCCTCCTGCTCCTCTTTCACCACTACTACTAATACTACCACTACTACTACTAGCGTCCAATAGCGTGGGAAGAAAGGAGAAGGCTCGCATGTGGAGAGCTGTCACTCCTCGCTTAGTGTCGGCAGTATTGGCAAGGGAGCAGATTTGCATGTTTTTGATGTGCAATGGATAGGGCGACGTTCAAGCGCTCTCTTCTGCTCCTCTGCCGCTGTTTCGCCCGTTGTTTGTGTTGGCCGACGTCCGTGTTGTTTTAAGAGGATGGGAAAACCCGAGACACGCATTGAAACACCACTTTTGACACCGAATGCAAGAAGAAGCTTTTAAAGCCTTTTTTTTTTCGTTCTTTCTTTTCCATTCGCAAAGGTTGGACTAAATTGGTTTTGGGACCTTTCTCAAAGGTACCAAAGAACGGAATGATAGACACGCGGGGAGACACCACTTTTGAAGACGATTAAATAAAAATGTAATTTCGATAATCAAAGGTCGGGTTTAATTGGTTTTGGGTCTTTTCTTAAATTAATACCACTAGACGGAATGACCAGGTACATTAAAGGGACAGTGTGAATCTTAACACCAAATCTAAAAATATAATTTTGAGAGCATTCATATTCTAGTCCAAGAGCTTGAGTGAAATTGGGAATTCATATTTCTTTTGATTAATATCATGGTTTTAGAATCTGCGCAAATGTAGCATCATGGAACAACATAAAATTTTTCAGTCTGATGAAGGATCTTCTATTCCTCGCATAATCCTTCATGGGCATTGAATATCGTATTCACAAAATTCACGATTCTAAATATTTCCTCGTTAAATATAACCTAAGTGACTCAGTCAGACTAAAGACATTAAAATTTCCTAGTTGATAATTGCCAATTCCCTAACAAATGATGTTTTTTATTTTTTTTTTCTTTTTTTTACAGTTTCCGTTCTCACCCTTTTATAATCAAATGATAAGCATCAGATTCTTATCATCCGCACCATTATTTTTTTTTTACCGATTTTGTGCCTTATTTCTGGTCCTTATTCTGCTCCTTTATTTATGGTGATAACGGCCGACTTCCTATTCCCCAATGGAACTTGACCTGGAAATAGTGAAATACGAGCAACCAAGGAAATTAATCTATTTCCAGTTGGCGTAAACGCCAGTCTCCTTTTTATCTCATTTTCTTTCTTTCTTCTTCTTCTCCCTCTGAGAGAGAGAGAGAGAGAGAGAGAGAGAGAGAGAGAGAGAGAGAGAGAGAGAGATTCCTATACAAAAAAAGCATGACAGAGCCTTAGACAAAAAGTACATTAACGGATAGATGTAAACACAAAAAAAGAAATAAACAAGTAACAAGATTAATGGAGAGAGAGAGAGAGAGAGAGAGAGAGAGAGAGAGAGAGAGAGAGAGAGAGAGAGAGTTCTGTTCTTATAATAAGGATATCACTAATTCTTAGATCATTAGTGAAAAAATAAACAAACGTAAAAAAAACATCAACGTCTAAATTAATGCCTCGAAATATGACTTCCCACTTTCAAAAAAGAAAAAAAAAAATCAATATGCAAAACAATAAACAAACGAAATTTAAACATTCAAATGGCACGGGATAAACGAAAAGCTTACAACTCTTCCAGGGTAAAAATATATTGAGGAGAGATTGTCGTCTTGTAAGAGATCGATGGATATAATTCTGGCAGATAGACGTATGGACAGACAAACAGACAAGAAAGCAAGTTATAAAAAGATACTAAGATACTAAGCTGCTAATTACATGCGGGGTACACCACTCAAACTTGGTTCTGAAACCACGATACCCTTGGGCTATGTTTCTTAGACTCCTGATTATCTGAAGCCTCCAGTATCATTATCTTGGTCTAGTTGTGCCCGTCAAACTTCACCATCCCACACAGACTAAGTATAAATCTTGAACTCCAAGGCCTGCTTCTTGATCAGGTCCTCATCCCATTTCACTTTCAGAATGTCGAGCCCTTTGTTTTTATATTTACGGACAAACATTTTCTTTAGACCAATTTAAAGATTGGACAGCTATACTCCATTTTTTTCCATCTGTCCATCCACCTGTGGTGTTTGCGCATGGTAACACTGCATCCCGGGCTTTAAATAATATCCTATTTCGAATAATAACGGTGTAATTCCCATACAGTAAATTATTAAAAACATTTTTTTTTTTTTCAGTTGCAAATGTACACCCAGATATCCTTTTATTTACCTAAAACTTACACATAGCGTAACTATTTAAAAGCCCGGGACGCAGTGTTACCATGCGCGACCACCACAGGCGAATGGACAGATGGAAAAAAACAGAGTATAGATGCGAAGATACCAAAGGAAATGAAATGAACATAAAAGACAAAAGAGCACTAAAGGTGGAAACGAGGAAACATTACAAAAACCCCTGAGTACAGCTGAAATTTCAGTTCGCCGCGCAAGCCAGGGGTGTGACATTTCTTACGAATTCGGAGGTTTTAATATTAGGAATTCCACCGACGCCAGGGAGGAATTTTGTTCACACGCATATTACAAATGCTAAGCCTAACTCGGGTATCTCAGAAGAGGAACATTTCTTTGGAATGACACAACGGCCGAACATAAGGCATGGCTGCTGAATAAGAGGAGATAGAGAATAACTGTAATTTCGTACAGCTAATAAGAAATATAAAAATAAAGAAGGATGATAACTGCAACTTCGAATACAACGATTGGGAATAAAACGGAGAAAATAGGCAAAATAAGAATAAAGAAGAATGATAACTGAAACACGACTTTCATCATAGGATAACCTGCAGTCAGTGAGCCTTCAAGCCTCGTAGACAATAAATCCCGAAAAAAAGGAAAAAAGGGGCAAAAATGGGAAAAATCGACAGAGGTATTCCGAGACAAAGCCATTTAGCCGGACCATTCTAGTCATATCCGGCCTACCAGATTCTATTTATTTTCGACTCCGCGTTTTTTTTTCTCTCTCTCGCCATCTCTCGTTTCTACTTTTACTTCCCCATTTTTATCATTGTTTATTATTGTCCCCCCTCCCTCCCGCACTCCATCGCCTATCGAGGGAGTCTTTCCAGAGATGTTTCTTTTGTTAAGAAAAGCC
This sequence comes from Macrobrachium nipponense, assembly GCF_015104395.2. NCBI lineage: Eukaryota > Metazoa > Arthropoda > Malacostraca > Decapoda > Palaemonidae > Macrobrachium > Macrobrachium nipponense. The sequence continues at coordinate 23,346,481 of NC_087221.1, forward strand.
TCGATATCTGCTACTACTTAGTAGCGCATTCGGACCATTATTTCCGTCGTCGAGTTTGGGAAAAGGTTCTGTGGTTCTGTGTCCGGCCGTGTCTGCGTCCGTCAGTGGGAACGAGATGTTTATCTACAGCGAGTGCGATGGATGTGACGAGACTTCTTTTCTCTCTCCGGTTTTTGCTATTTTTTTTTTATTTCTATCATTATTGATATTTCCTTTTATTTTTACTTTTACTACCTACTTACTTCACGTCCCTCATCGTTTATTGAATCATTTTTCGCTGTTCTGAAAATCACCGTCAGCTACCCAGTAGGTGCATTTTTCTTTTTATCTATACTTTTATTTCGCATTCAAATTAAGTTTTTCCTCAACCTTTCTCGTGAGATTCCGTTGCAAGAGAAAACTTATCTGTCTGCTACCATTCACTTGCAAATTTCGGCTGGTCATGTATTTCAGCTTGATCAAGTTTTTTTTTTATTTTATTTTTTTTTTTATCATGACGGATTAAAAGATGTGCCACGAATCAATTGCTTTATTCGTATTATTTCACCGGAATGACTCATGACAGATGATGGAAGAGTCCGTTGGGGTTGGATGTGGGAAGGGGGGGGGGCGGTGTGCGCGCCATGATGGGCAAGGGTGGGTAAGGGGGTTGGGGGGGGGGGGGGGGGGGGGGGGGTGGGGGGGGGGCGGTTTAGAAGGCTTAAAATCTGTTATAAGAGTTCGACTTTAAGGTTCACGTTAATCACGACCATACGGCATAATTTTTTTTTTTTTTTTTTAATACAGGATGTTTTGCTTTATCATCTCAGGCGTTGATCATTATTAGCCTGGGAGGTCTCTTTCACTTTGCTGAAGTGGTTGTCCTTTGTATATATTACCCCGTAATAAATATTCAAAGCATATGTACTTATTTATGTACTCCTGTGGAAATGCAGTCTTTTCAAGGGCGTAGTTACCGTCCTCGATAGAGTGGCTCTACTGTGTAGCTACACGTGTGCACTAATGTATATGCTTCTATTCGTATGTATCGTAGGTATGCTTATACATAAACACACGTGCAGATATTGCCCTTTTCAAGAAATAAATATTATCTTTGAAATCAAGCATCGAAAGTCATATGCTTATTGTATATTTATACGCTTATCTAACTGCTCATGTGCAAATACAGATTGGTACACGCAAGTGTCTGCAAGAGGTATGAATGCATGCGAGTACATATATATATATATATATATATATATATATATATATATATATATGTCATAAATAAAGACTGATTATATGTTCGTTGTGACATTTCTAGGAATTTACAGATTCATCATATTCAACTTCCCATAGAGACAGAGTCCGAAGCGATGACCTGAAAAAGCTGACATCTCTTTCTGGGATGGTGTGATACGAAGATGCTTATTTAAGCAGGTCAATGTTCGTTCTATGGATATGTGAGTTCATGAGGGCTTGTTCAAGGTGCCTTTGAAAACTGGCTGTGACCAGTTACCGAAGAGTGTGAGTTCGTGTGTACGTGTACTAACTATGTCTATTCTTAATGGCTTGGTTTAGCCAGAAACTAGGGAGACAGCTGTGAGAGAAAAGGCAGAATGCTGGGATAGCTCTGTGAAAGTCTATTTGTTTCAGTGTTAAAGTTCCAGGCTGCAATGGGTGAGTTATCATACTTTAGCCAAAGGGATGGCTTGTTGTCTGTTTGACATTTTGTAAAGATGTTCCATTTTGTTTAACCTTTTGACTTTGTCTTTACAATTGTGTGTGTGCTCACTAGTGTGTTCTCCTGTCTTTTAAACAGGCGGTTCTAGTGAGGGGACCGAGTGTCCTAGTGAGGGGACCGAGTGTCCTAGTGAGGGGACCGAGTGTCCTAGTGAGGGGGCCGTGTTGTCCCCTAGGGACCGCGAGTATCCTCGTAGGCGGGGAACCTGTAGTTTGGAGAGGAGATAATTGGTGTGACTAATTACTGATTAAGACATTTAAATACCGGGGGGTTATCTGAGTTGGTTTGTCTGTGAGACTTGAACTATTTTCATTACATTGATGATCTTGTAAGAACTTGAGTTATTCAACTAGTACTTTACTTTGAATAAACATTATATTTTTTGTAACTCCGACTCTGATTTGATGACCTGATGGAATGGAGAGAGAGAGAGAGAGAGAGAGAGAGAGAGAGAGAGAGAGAGAGAGAAGGCTATGCCAGTGATCACGTTGAGAGAGAGAGAGAGGGGGGGGGAGAGATTGAGTGTAACCAGTTCGCCTCAATGCAATGGCTAAACGCATACCAAGTATTAAATACCGGGGGCAGGGGGGGGAGGGGGGGCGACGCCCTTAGCTGGCAATATTTTGGTGGGCAGCGGATAGGTAACAGTTGGTGGCAGGCGGTTTAAGAGGCTTTTTATATATTTTATAAGCTGTAGGTACGGTAACAAAGAGACTGATGACCAGTTAGACATAGATGTTTTTTTTTTTTCGCTAGGAAAAGGGGTTATAATCATGTCCCAGGCATAATAGTTGGTGTTCGAACGACAAAGCCTTTTGTGAGATTGTGGAAAATTGTTAAATTATTGGATTTCAGTTGCTAAGTGAGAGGGAAGGAGAAAATATCCGTCCGTTAACTGTGGTAGTGGGAAGGGGAGAATTGAACTGGACTCAGCAATTTGCCCAGAGCAAGATGCCTCGAGGAGTCGGGCACATTCAGTTAGAGCTGAGACTTTGTGAGTGCATTCCCGAGACGTCCGTGTGTGTGTGTGTGTATTAGCGTGTTTTGCGCAGATTCTGGGTTTTCTCTCATTTTGAAGCGGTGAGTGTTACGAAGAGTCTTTTTTTGAGTCCTGGGTTTTTTTTTGTGAATCATTTTGTGAATTGTGGGATTGGTTTAAGATACCACATTTTTTTTCCATGGTAGCAGAAAGTGACGTGTTTTTTTTTATCGGCGCACGTTTAGAAGAGACACATTCTTCTTTGTGTTAATATATGCGTGTGTATGAATGATTTTCATACATGCGAAACTGTGTTTGAATTGCATTTTTTGCTTGGACAAAGAGCGCCCACTTGTTCTTACGCGCTCAGCACATTTTCTGCTGATCCGACCCACAGGGGTATTGCAAGGGGAGGGTATTACTGGTCTGCCTCGGGGGGTTACTCAAACACTGTTCAGGGGGGTGTTCTATCGCTCAGAGGAGGGTGAAACTCTTTTTTTTTTTTTTTAGTGGGGGGGTGAACTCCTTTTTTTTCTTTTTGTTGGGGTATTGGGGGATGAATTTGCCCTTGAATAATGAATTTCCAATGCCAGGACATCAGCTGATAATGATTAGTTGATGATGTGAGATGCCCGTAGGGTTTTTTTTTTTTTTTTTAGAAAAGAGATTTTCTTTCTCTTGAGTGAAGAGAAAAGGAAATGAAATGCATATGGGATGTGGTAAGTTTTCCTTATGCTTTGGAAGGCACAAATATAATGGGGTTACAATGATTATTTTTTTTAATAGAGATTTGCTTGTGTTGGAGAGATTACTTTAAAATGGTGCTGACTGGTGATGAGTGATGACTGATGATGATTGCTGACTGATGTTGTCGGGTGTTGTCATTGGTGGATGGGTGCCTCGTGTTGTATTTGATGTATACTGGGGGAATTGCAATATTAGACATATTTTACGAGAGATTTGAGATATTTCATGGGAGATTATTTTATAATTATTACAGATAATTATATTTTGGAGAATTATTACAATGAATCATGGGAGAAGTTTTGTGGTTAATGATTTATTGAGTTTCTATAACTTTGGAGAACATGTCAGTAATTCATGGGTGATGAATCTGGCTGAATCTTGATGAATCTGGCTGAATCTTGGTGAATTGTGCTGAATTTTGCTGAATCTTTGGTGAATTTTGTGCTGAATTTTTGATGAATGGGGAAGCATTAACATTGGTGATGTTTTATATACTAATACTGGTGATTTTGATGATAGCAATTTTGGTGATACTGCTGATAATGATACTTCTGATACTGGTGATTTTTTTTATATACTAATACGTGGGTGCTGTAATGCTGTCAAAGGTGGTGTTGTTTTTTTCAATTTGGGAGGAACTAACAACACATTTTTTTTGTTTTTCTTTTTTATGAGTTCAGCAGATAATTGCTTGACATCTACGTGAGTCATGGGGTTAGTTAACAGTGCCGTTGATTTTTCTTTTTTTGGAAGTTAGCCATAGCTGACACAAGTTTTTATCATGGGTGAATTTGAATTTATTTTTTCTCTCCAGTTTGGGTGGCTTTTTTAATATCTCAGTTTGTGACTTAGAGTCATTGTTCGGGAACGTGTTTGTGTTTTCAGCTGTTTGATGCTGCAGAGAGATATATGGGAGAATTTTTGCATTTTTTTGGACGCATACGTAATGGCACTACATTTTTTTTTTCTGGATATTTATGTTCCAGAAGTTGTGGGTTTCTTGCACAATACCTTTGTTGTATTTGTGACAACTTTGCCAGAGATAGGAAACTTGGTTAAGTTTTCTAGTGGCCTAGGTCGTAGTGCATATGGAGAAGTCTTTGCTTAGACACTTTGAATTTGGAGTGTTGTTATAATGAGTTGTGGCACATTGGTGATTTTTTCTAGAATTTCTTGGACAATTTTATTTGCTGAGTTTTTGCCCTTTTTCAGCAGTTATGCTAAGCAGAGAGTTTATAGTTTTTGACTATAGCATTGAGTTATTTTCCTGGAAAATTGGAGGCATATTATTTTGGAGATATAATTTGAGATATAATATATTGGAGATATATTTTTTTGGCCATTTGATAATAGCCTATGGTGGTGAGAGCTATGTTTAGTTAAATTATTTTGCAGCCATATTTGTTGCAAATGGAGACACCTTTTTGAGGAGATGTGAGGCAATATTTTTTTGAGTGTGTCAGCTGGATGCTTTGAGTGCATTTTTTTTGGAGATGGAAGTTACATTTTTGATTATCCTGCTTGGAGATATATTATTCTTTGGAGACTTGTTTTTATTCCATATGGAGTTATTGATGAAACAGAGGTATTTTTTATATGCCAAAACAGAGGTGAATATTTTTTATTGCTGGAGTGGTGGTTTTTATTAACATGTGGTTATTGGTGACATAAGAGGGAATATGGTGGTGTGGTTATTAATTAAATGGAGGAAATATTTTTATCACTGGGGTGGTATTATTATTAAGATGGTGATGTTGTGCATTTTTTATGTTCACCAGTGCGTTATTTTTGGAGGCATATAATTGCTGAATTACGAGTTTATCATAGTTATTTTTATCCCGGATAGGTGATAATTTTTTATATAATTGGGCAGTATCATGTGAGAGATATGTCTTCGAGACAAATTTTGAGCAGCTTAGTCATATCCTTGAGATAATTTCGTGAAATGTGCTGATATCATGTCAGTATAGAACATTTTTTTTGAGAATCATGAGTTTCTGAACTTGTGAGTCTGACTAGACATTTTTATGCTGCAGTTCGAGCACACGTGTCTGCAGGTGGATTTTCTGCTGACAGTAGTGTGATGAGTCCGGTGTGATGACTCTCTTCCTCTAATGGTGATTGCTCAGAGTTTTTGCAATATCTGGAAATGTTGACCATAGCATTTCATGAAAGTGCATGTGTAATGGGCTGCTTTCTGACCGTGTCCGGTCGCTTGAATGGTTGCGATGTCAAAAATTCCGTAACTATACATATTGCATTTGTTAGGGAAAATGCGGGGTTGTGTATATCATGCATATATTATGTGCTTTGTGATGGGGAAGTTCACTTGTCATTATCTTTTTTTTATTTTTCCATTTTTTTCCTTTTCCTATGAGAGATGTAATTGGGGATTCAGCTTTAAATAGCATTTCTTTTCGGACGGGAGATGTAATTTATCGGGGTTGTGAATTACATAAATGGGCGTTTTGAAATTAATTATGTGAGCACTGAGAGGTTTTTGCTGTTAAACATTGGAGATTTTTACTGATTTTGTGGGTTGCTGTAATATCAGAGCTTGAGAGAACATTTTTGATTTTTGGGTCTGGGCTTGTTACGTGATTTTTTTTTCCCTTGGGCTCATTACCTTTTTTCTTTTTTTTTTACTTGTGAGAACCTTTGAGTTTGAAATGTGAGTGCAGAAGTCCGTGGAGTTACTGTGAGTTCTGGATTGTGTGTGCTGATGTGTGAGTTTGGAGAATTGAGTTAGAGAACTTAATATTTTCTTTGCGAGTTGTGATAATGACTTATGATTTGGTGGTCATATTAAATGGAGGTAATTGGGAGACGTTCAGTTAATATTTCTGACTTTTTGAGGTCATTATTTGATAGAAGTAGTATGTCTGGGGTTAATTTTCTTTGATTGACCAATGACTTGACTGACATACTTAAACACACCATAATCGTCGTTCCCTGACGCTAGCAAGACGTCCACTAGCCGTGCAGAGATGTTGCTGTCGTTTGTCAAGGGTAATTATGAAAGTTTCTACGAGTCTACAGAGTTCTACAGCGCTTTTGGGTCTACAGAAGCCGTTAGAAGTTTTCTACAGGGAGACTTTCCACCTTCCTACAGCTTGCTACGTCTGTGCAGGAAGTTGCAGACAAAGAGGGATATTCAAGAACTCCAAAATGAGAGAAAATTTATATGCCAAGTGTTATTGGAGATGAAGCGTGATAGACATTACTTTATAATGCCAGAAACGTGCAGTTACTTATATTTTTTTTGAGCCGGCCAATGTTTTTTTATATATATAAGCTGTTTTATGTTACCTATGGCTAGGCAGGGGCTAGCCAGGGTAGTGGCCGAGCTACTGTCATAAATAAAGACTGATAATATTTTCGCTGTGACATTTCTAGGAATTTACAGATTCATCATATTTAACTTCCCATAGAGACAGAGTCCGAAGCAACGACCTGAGAAAGCTGACATCTCTTTCTGGGATACGAAGATGCTTATTTAAGCAGGTCAATGTTCGTTCTGTGGATATGTGAGTTCATGAGGGCTTGTTCAAGGTGCCTTTGAAAACTGGCTGTGACCAGTTACCGAAGAGTGTGAGTTCGTGTGTACGTGTACTAACTATGTCTATTCTTAACGGCTTGGTTTAGCCAGAAACTAGGGAGACAGCTGTGAGAGAAAAGGCAGAATGCTGGGATAGCTCTGTGAAAGTCTATTTGTTTCAGTGTTAAAGTTCCAGGCTGCAATGGGTGAGTTATCATACTTTAGCCAAAGGGATGGCTTGTTGTCTGTTTGACATTTTGTAAAGATGTTCATTTTGTTTAACCTTTTGACTTTGTCTTTACAATTGTGTCCTAGTGAGGGGGCCGTGTGTCCTAGGGACTGAGTGTCCTAGTGAGGGGACTGTATTTTGGAGAGGAGATAATTGGTGTGACTAATTACTGATTAAGACATTTAAATACCGGGGGGTTATCTGAGTTGGTTTGTCTGTGAGACTTGAACTATTTTCATTACATTGATGATCTTGTAAGAACTTGAGTAATTCAACTAGCACTTTACTTTGAATAAACATTATATTTTTTGTAACTCCGACTCTGATTTGATGACCTGATGGAATGGAGAGAGAGAGAGAGAGAGAGAGAGAGAGAGAGAGAGGAGAGAGAGAGAGAAGGCTATGCCAGTGTTACGCTGAGAGAGAGAGAGAGACGAGATTGAGTGCAACCAGTTCGCCTCAACGCAATGGCTAAACGCATACCAAGTATTAAATACCGGGGAGGGGGGGCGACGCCCTTCGCTGGTAATAGTTTGGTGGGCAGCGGATAGGTAACATATATATATATATATATATATATATATATATATATATATATATATATACATACATATATATATATATAATATATATATATATATATATATATATATATCTATATATATATATATATATATATATATATATATTACATATCATAAATATGCATTTTTGTGTACACAATTGAAAGTACTTACTCTCTGACGGGGTAGATTATTTACTGGTGGAAAATGTGTACCATGTTAAGAACGTATGAAATATGAATGTATGTTTTCATACACGTACGGTATACATACTTCTGATGCACACACACACACACACACACACACACACATATATATATATATATATATATATATATATATATATGCGTGTGTGTATAGCCTATATATAAAATACACCACTTATACAACGTCGATGTTATCTTTCTTGACGTATCTGTATTCACACATACGTATACATTGACAAATACAGGCATGAAAATATTCCCACATGACACATGCATTACATTCGCTCATCCACACAAGGTATATAAATAAAGGCTTTCCAACGCCAGGTGACGAATACCTACCCATGCAAATGTCTGGACTATTTCAGGGAACAGTTCGAGCGTAAATGGAACGGAAGAGGCTTAAGGCAGCGCAGGGACTTCCCAGCTTCTATTTTTGTAAGCAAGGACATATTGTCTGCAGGTTTTTGTTACCGTGGAGGTCATTAATGATATGAAAATGGAACCTCGATATGAGTCATCAATTTCCAAGGCTATTTTTAGAGGGGAATCAAGTTTCCTTTAGTCGGGGGACACCAAGTGAACTTTGATGTTCGATGAGAAAAAGGTCGAAGTGAAAGAGTAACGTGTATATAATATTATATATATATATATATATCTTAAATATATATCTATTCTATCTATCTTATCTTATATATATATAATATCTATCTATCTAAAAAAAAAAAAATCTATCTATCTATCTTATAATATATATATTATAATATATAATTTATTTTTTATTTTTTTATTTTTTATTTTTTGTGACTACAAGAGCTATTCCCTCTTATGGCTTAAAGTTGACTGAAATTATTCACGCTCACACACACACACACACACACACACACACACACACACAACACACACATATATATATATATATATATATATATAATATATATATATATATATATATATCATCGTTGATTCTGAAGTACTGTAAGAACTCAAGGTCGAATTCGGCCTTCCGGAGGCGACGGCGGTCTATTCCACATTTCGGCAGGAGCCAAGTATATCCGGAATATATATATATATATATATATATATATATATATATATATATATATATATATATATATATATAATATATATATATATATATATATATTCACGTATATATATATATATCTATATATATATATATATATATATATATATATTTATATATATATATATATATATATATATTATATATATATATATATATATATATATTAAAATCAAAATCCGTCCCCGTCCCTTGATGAAAATTGTGCATTGACTAATGACCTGAGTTCCTGGCATGTGACACGTATACAAACATTTGAGAACTGAGGCCAAAACATCGGATAAGATGGGAAATGGAAGATATACACAATAAGATTACTTCGGTTGGAATAATAGACTGATTGCATAGTTCTTGGACTGTATTTCTCCTTGCTTCGAAACTTTGGTACTCCCTCTCTGCTTCTGTTTTCCTTTGTTTCTTCAGCTTGGACAAGTGAAAGTTAATGGACTACCCCCGCAGTTTTTCTTAACATTTGAATAGCTAGCGTCCAAATAACAAAAAGCAATTTTTTGGTGAAAATGTAGTTATTTGGTTTAAATAAAATCAACATTCCTTGACTTGAGGATGTTGTGCAATTAGCAACTCCAAGGTTGAAGGAAAGATGCAATGAATGACCACCTTAAAACAATTCACCTTCTATCTTACTAAATTCTTAATATTTTTATTTATTTATCTGTTTATCCATTTATTCTGTTATCTCTTTTTCATTTCTAATAACTGCTATATTTTTTCTGGATTTCCTATTATTTTCTGTCACTCTTCAAATGAGCACCTTATTCTTGGGAACCTTGAATTTTAAGTCAATGGCTCCTGTGAATAGGGGGTTTATCTTCTGATCTTTAATTATTTCATGTTGATATCTGAACGCTGCCGATGCTGACTGTTGCAGTTTTCATTTCCTAATGATCGCAATAGAAAATTACTACAGTATTAATGTTGTAATTTTTTTTAAACAACTCAAAATATTCGACATTAAGTTCCTGGACCAACAATGAACTTTATAACAGAGAGAGAGAGAGAGAGAGAGAGAGAGAGAGAGAGAGAGAGAGAGAGAGACTTACGGATAATCTAAATACTTTTCTATTTTCTAAAGAAAAGAATACAGAGAATAACGAATATAATAGGTCATATTCTAAAACGTTGTCAAGACACTACCCAAGTAAGACCACAATGTATCTCGGGAGAGAGAGAGAGAAGAAAAATATAACATTTCATCCTATTACAAGGAAAGGACTCGAGTATGGCCAAAAATAAAAGCATGACTACCCCTTATCTTCAGGTCATACAGACACACACGCACACACACACACGCACTGACACACTAGCATGGCGTTAACAGCATCTCTCACAACTCTCCCCTGACAAGAGTGACCCCTCCCTCTCCTGTTACCCCTCCTCCACCTCCACCTCCACCTCCTGCTCCTACTCCTGCTGCTACTGCTGCTGCAGTAAATGCGTGTCGCAGTTTATATCAGTTTCCGCTTGAAGCTTCGCTTGTTCTCCAACAAAAAACGGGGAGGGGGGAATTCCTTCCTCTGCTCCACTCCAGCTCCTGGTAATTTCAAATGGAGTTTCTTCGTTGAATGCTTAATGCCTGCAGCCTGCAGCAGACATCACTGGTCTCTCATCCTCTCCTTTTGTCTTCTCATTCTGGTCCTCTTCGTGTTCTGTCTCACTTCTCTCTCTCTCTCCGTCTTCATTCCGCTCTGCAAGTTCGGTCTCTCCTCTCACTTTTTCTTCTTGTGGCTCGTCCTCTCCCTGGTGCTCTTTTCTTATACATTTTCATTAACCTTCTTCTCTTTTTTTATTTCTCTCCTCCTTCCCAGAACCAATACCACCGTTTCCTCGTCTGCTTCTTCTCTCTTCTCTTTTTGTACTTCATATTCGCCTACCGTATTCTATCTTTTTATTTTGCTTCCTCATCACTCCTCTCTTTCCTTCCGTTTCTCTCGCTTTAAACTGCTCTTTTGCTTATTTCCTTTCTTATCTCGTATCTCTCCCTCTATCTTCTCCATGGTCTTTCTCACATTCTGTTCGTCCTTTTGATCTTTATTACACTGTTCCCTTTTCCTCTTTTTAAACTATTTCATTCCGACTTTCTTATCTGATTTTCTTTTCCCTAGTTTTCCATTTTTTCTTTTTCCTGACTTTTCTTATCGATCTTCTCCCTTTTCTCCCCTCTCGTTCTCCAGCCTTGCTTTATGACCTTTATTCCCTCCCCACTCCTACTCTTTATTCCCAACTCCCTTTCTTCCTGTCCCCTCCCTCCTCTTTTACTCTTGTTCTCCACTTCATCGTCCTCCTTTCCCTTAAAATACTATTCTCTCATTCTCGTTCCTCCTCTTCATTCTCTCTTGCTCTTTTCACTCATTTCTTTCATCCTCATATTCTCTCTTGCTCTTTTCACTCATTTCTTTCATCCTCATATTCTCTGTCTCTCTGCCTCTCTGTCTGTCTGTCTGTCTGTCTCTCTCTCTCTGTTTGTGAACTTTCCCTTGTCCTCATTTTCCTTTCTTCTCTGTCTGTCTGTCTGTCTGTCTCTTTCTCTCTCTGTCCTTAACCTTTCCGTTATGATTCTCTCTCTCTCTCTCTCTCTCTCTCAGCCTTTCTCCGTCTCCCGTCGTCTGTTTTTCTGGTAATCTCATGGCGATTGTCAGAATGACTTTCGTTCTCGGCGAAGGCACTTTTGTCCCATGAATATTTATCCATTGCTGGAGAACTTGTGTGTGTCATCGTGTCTGTGTGTGTGTGTGTATGTGTGTCTGTGTGCGTGTATACGTTCGTTACACACTCGTCCCTCGACATTATTCCCTGTATAAAACTTGTATGCCAGCGCGTGCGTATGAGTGTTCCTGTGGATGTGTATATACAATATTCACTTTACACCAGAAACGAGCTATGTAAATCCTCACGTCGTGTCTTTGCGTCTGTTTCCCATAAGCACTCTGATGGAGGTTAAAATCATTCTTTCAGTTCCTTGTCACTGCCGCCATTTTTTGTCCTTTTTCTAACTTCTCAGCCCGAGCCGAATGGGTATCGCGGGTCTTGAATTAATCACGAATTCAGCGAAATAATCTAATCCCCGCCCGACCATAAAGCATCGCCCCCTCTTTCTATGTTTATTGAAGAGAGATGATGAAGTAATTAGTTCCCATTCCCGACTGATACCGCGGGGGGATCCCCCCAACGTGTATTCATCGCCGGGTCTGGAGGAATGTTTAATTGAGTTACACGAGAATATATGACCTGTGGTTATTGGAAATATACACTCTCTCTCCTCTCTCTCTCTCTCTTATTATTATCTCAGTCACCCAATGTGATCAGATTTATAAACATCTTTCTGCAGCAGTTCCTCTTCTTCGACGTCTGTTGGCGAAACTGAACGCAGTGGATTTGAGCTCATTCTTTTCAGTCGACAATGACTCAATCGGTGTCTGATTCACAAACTGCTTTACAGTCTTTCGTCCACAGTTATCGTTGAAATTAGCAGACTTTATCGTTGAAATTAGTAGACTTTATCGTTGAAATTGGTAGAATGTACCGCTGAAATTGGCAGAATTTATCTCTAAAACAGACAAAATTTATCGTTGAAAACGGTAGAATTTATCGTTGGAATTGGTAGAATTTATCGCTACAACGGACAGAATTTATCGTTGAAATTAATAGAATTTATCGCTGCAGCGAACAGAATTTATCGTTGGAACTGGTAGAATTTATCGCTACAACGGACGGAAATTATCGTTGAAATTGGCAGTTTGTCAGTGAAAATAGTAGAATGTATCGTTGAAATTGGCAGACTTTATCCAAGAAAATGGTAGAATTTATCGATGAAACTGACAGAAATTTTCAGTGAAACTGATAGAATTGATCTTTCAAAACGACACAATTTACCAATGAAAATCGTGGAGTTTATCGATGAAACTGGCAGAGTTTATCAATGAAAATGGTAAATTTGACCGTTGAACTTGATATACTTTATAAGTGAAACCGACAGAATTCATCAACAAAAAAGTCAGAATTTATCAGTGAAAATAACATAATTCATCAGGACGAATATCGAGATGTCCTAATCGAGTTCAAGCCTGGAGAATATACGAAGTACAAGGGTTGTGTGTTGGGGGTTGGGGGGGGGGGGGGGGGTGGGGGGGGGGGGGGGGGGGGTGGGGTGGGGGGGGGGGGGGGGGGGGTGGCGGGGGGGAGATAAGCTGTAATCACTGAGATAAGCTAGGCCTACCCCTTCAAAATGGAAAAGCTTTAGAACTCTGGAAAACTAGAAGCAAGGAGAGAATTTCAAAGCATGGCAGCAGGGTGAAGGCGAAACCACTACTTAACAGGGGAACTGGGCCGTTGCAGGTCAGAATACTCGGATTCTATGAAAATGTTAGCTTCTTTACCTGCTGGAATGAGGTTATGGTAAAGAATTAAATCCTGAATTGTTCTTTACATTTGCGACTGGAATGCTGAATCCTTCCCTATACTGGGAATTTAGTTAAATTCAAAAACCCGTTCCTGAATTCCTTTGTACGTTATACCTGTAGCGAGTTCCTGCATCGGGAATGAGACTGGATGTAAAAATTCATCCCTGACTTCCTACCATACTAAGTTCCAGGACTGCGGAGTCCTTCCCTATAATGAGAATGGAGTTACAATTAGAAATTCATTTCAGAATTCACCACTGCCATGAATGCAGGATTTGGGGGAATCCTTCTCCCCGTCGCAGGATGACGACCGGAGACGTTTTCCCGTCCCATCTCGTCCTTTTCCGCCTCATTTCGTCCTTCCCCGCTTTCCTTAACTGCCGCCGCCCCCGTCGCGTCTCCGCCCAGCCAGAAGATAAAAAAGGAGTTTTAATGATCTGCTGGTCATTAGCAATGACCAACTTTACAAGGCTCTTAGTATGCAAGGGCCGTTTTGGCAAGCAGAGGCAAGTTCAAAAGCCAAAAGATATTTCCACGAGAAAGTCATTCGAAGCAGAAGGGCAAAAGTAATTGCCTTCGGAGCTGCAAAGTTTTCTCTCTCTCTCTCTCTCTCTCTCTCTCTCTCTCTCTCTCTCAATCCTCACCCTTCGCGGAGAGGAGGGGGAAGGAGGTGAGGAGGGGATAGAGGGGGCCGGACAGTAGGTATAGGAGAAGCAGGTGAAGGAGTATGTGAAGAGAGAAGAGAGAGAAGAATGCAAGATGTTGAATATAAATGAAAGGTACAGAGTGAATAAGAGGAGCAGGAGGAAAAGAATGGGACTAAGAAGGGAAAGTATAAATATGAAGATAAATAAACTGAAAGACGAGGACTAGGAGGAAGAGCTAAAAAAAAAGGAGAGATTACCTGGAGGAAAAGGGAAGAGAAGGAATCGAAAATGGAGAGGAAGGTCATGGAATATAGCTTTAAGAAAATGAAGAAGCAGAAAGGAAGGGAAAGCATAATGGAAAGGAATGGAGGATGATGATATAGAGAAGGGTGGAAAGTAAGAGGAAGAGGAACAAGAGGCTCAGAAGAACAGAAAAGGAGGGTAACGGGATAGAAGAGGAGGACGGAAGAGGGGAAGGAGGGGGTGAGTGGGTCGTAAAGAAGAGGGAAGAGGGAGGAAGAGAGGGGAAGAGATAAGGAGGAGTGAGCGTTGAATGGGAGGGTGAGGCAAAGTGGAAGAGAAGGGCCGAGAGGTTGCAAAACCCTTCCATCGGTTTCTCCTTAGTGAGGGAACGCCGAGGTATTCATCAAGTGGCAACTTTTGCAACCTGCAAGAAAAATGCTTATTGCACGAACTCAGTTTAAACTGCAGTTGGCCAACTTTTCTTCCTAAGTCTCTCTCTCTCTCTCTCTCTCTCTCTCTCTCTCGTCTCAGATTCGCAGTTGACTTCAAGAAGAAGTCTATTAATCATTTAGAATTTTAGGGGGACCTCCCCCCCGCCCGTGGGGAGGAGGGTGTCGAGCAGGGTGGAACCTGTCTCAGCAAATTTCTCCCGCTCAAGAAAATTCCTGTGACTTTTTTTTTTTCTTTTCTTTCGTTAGCCCGATATTAACTTTACGATGCTTCCGGCGTGAAACCTTCATGAAACCGCGCTGGTTATTTTCGACGTCTTTTAAACGCTTTTAATGTGAAATATGTGAAGTATCCGCTGCAAAACTCTCTTTAGAATATGCGGTTCGGAAATGCAAAATTTGGTCAATGGAATTTGCTTTTACAGAAATGCTCGTGATACGAGCACAACATTTCACCTTTCCCGAATTGCAGCTAGAACTCAGCAGCAAAAGTTATGAAAGGATTCTTTTTTCTTTTCATGACACCGTTATACTTTTAATTAATGAATATACAGCATTATCATTAACGCTAATGAACTTTATCACATCTAAGAAGTTCATCTTATCCACCCACCATCCTACTAACATGACCTTATTTCTGCTGCATAAGAACATATGACAACGCAGGAAAGCTCGGAGTTATTCCAGACTGTTCAGGAAGCTAATAATTATTGTCCCTTCGAAAGTGCCGCAAATGAATAACATTGGTTATCATCCTAATTATGTTTTGTGCATTAACCTTCCATTCACTCACTCTGCGAACTTTTCAGCCTCACCGTAATGTTAGACTTTCAAAGTCTTTTGCAATATTGTGAGCACATATTAGTCGGATGAGTCGTCTAGCTCTAAGCACAAGTCACATGAAAAAATTACAGAGAAAGTTTCAGAACTACGAATGAAATTCGTATTTTGTTTTCCCTCTGAGGAACGATGAATAAGTTTCGAGGGGTCCGCCACCTTTACCTAGTCAAAATCTCCCCCTCTCGCCTCTTTATTTATGTCCCTCTTTCGTTCTGTAAACTGATTCCATTTTTAGAAATCGGATTATTCTGATTTCAGTTGAGTGACTGAAGTCATATCTGCCCCTGTCCCTACTTTCAGGGAGACGGCCTTCAATGCTAATCCCCTTCTCCCTAATCATTTCTTGACCATCAAGGACCTCCTGAGCCCCTCTTCGCCTATAATCCACATGAAATGAATTATACTGAAATACCTTCGTTGTCGATATGACGAAATGGTTTCTTTTTATTAATGTCTGTGAAACTAATAATAAAAAAATATTCCGATACTTGGAGCAGTTTTGAAGATAAATACCTCACGCCAGGAATCGTTGGAATAATTCTCCCTCTCTGGAGATTATCTTTTCAGACGATGCTGTTTCTGAATTTTATACCTAAAATATTGACATATGAAATTCTTCATAAAGTACCGGGATTCTATGGGGACTGATGATCTGCATTCAATTCATGTATTATGACAATGATACTTCACAATAACAGGAATACTTCTTGGAATAGGAAGTCTAAATTAGTTTTCTTGCTGAGTACTACTTAGAATTATTTACAGTAATAAAATAATGCATTATTCAAAATTCAATGGGAGAACTCATTCTAGTGTTTATCTTATTTCTGTCGAAAGACGCAGTTTGTTAAAAATACTTTTGAAGACATTATACGCATGACTGAAAATGAAAGATGATCAGGCTATTAAAAGCTCACATATGTATTGCTATTCCAGTATAACTAATAAGGAATTGTGATATTCAACAACACAACAGGAGCTACTAAGGGAATTCTAACAACAACAACAACATCAATACTACTACTAC
>NC_087221.1:23368176-23378176 GCF_015104395.2 Macrobrachium nipponense
ACATCTTTAGCGTATTGTAAGTGCTGGATGGCTGTGTGGCTTAATATCCGCTAAAATTTTAGTCGCTGCTTTATGGCTGATGTTCACTACTGCGGCTTTTGAAGTATTCAGAAACTAATAATGGAATAACGTTTTACACAATTTACACAGGTGATAACATTAATGTAAAAAATCGTTTTTGATGTCGAGGATACTTCAAATGAACGTTTGCCTTAAATTCTTTTAACTTTATAACACATCTCTCTCTCTCTCGCTCTCGCTCTTTCTCTCTCTCTCTCTTTCTCTCTCTCTCGCTCTCTACTCTCTCTCTCTCTCTCTCTCTCTCTCTCTCTCTCTCTCCGACCGAGAAAAACGTGATCCGAAATACCTGGAAATTTTTCAATTCTTGGCGAAGAGTTTTCTAATCTTTACCAGTGCGTAATATGTTTGGAAAACTTTCAAGGATGTTAAAAAGTCTTCTAATATCTTCTTGTTTACAGAGACGCTAAAAAGTTCTTTCTGATCTTATTTTCCCGCGCACGCGCGAGCGATCAAGAATTCAGGGATAGTTCATAAAATAGGATAATCTAATTCTCTCTCTCTCTCTCTCGTTTCTGTTTTCTATTTTATCTTTTCTATCCGTCTGCCCATCTGCTTTCCTAATTTGTATATGATTGAATATATGCCTGGCTGTTTCCTTTATTTTTTGTCTTTATATATATATTTACTTTCTGAATCAATGTGCGTTTTTCTTCCTTTATTTACCTTAATCACCTTTCTCTCTCTCTCTCTCTCTCTCTCTCTCTCTCTCTCAGTCTTCCTATAACTCCTCCAGTCTTTTTCGCTTTACTTGCAAGAATGCCACTCAAATCAACGAAACCCAAATGAAAACCTGATAAAAAAACAAGTAAAAAATGAGACGAAGTGTTCTCGGCGCAATCGAGTTTCCGGTACAGCAAATTTCAGCCACGGCATGGTGGTGGCTTGTCCTTTGGCGTTGCCAGACACAAGATCATGGCTAACTTCAACCTTAAATAAAATAAAAACTACTGTGGCTAGAGGGTTGTAATTTGGTATGTTTGACGATTGGAGGATGATCAACGTAGCAATTTGCAGCCCTCTAGCCTCAGTAAATTTCAAGACATCTCAATAGTTTTCTTTAACAGAAAAGTAAAGAGCGAGAAGAGTTTGAGGAGAGAACATTCGCATACAAGGCCATCGACCGACATGGCCGCCGGAGAGCGAAAGTCACTCGATAACGATGCCCCGGAGACCCATTGGACCAATCCCCAATATTGTTCGAAGATTTATCGATGTCAAAGTTACCACCAATATTCCAGTCTCAAAACATTTCGAGTTTATTCCCCGTTCTCAATTCCTTAGTCACTCTGGAATCAGTTTTGCCGTTTTTATAGTGTGATTTTTTCCTTTCGTTATATTCATTGCGATTTACCGATAAGAATGTTGACGCCAATATGAAGAAAATTTTCATAGTTTTTACGTCACAGTTCAATGGTGTCACTATTTTTCTTTGGTAATCCTTCCTCAAAAGGTTTCGATTATTTTTTAACTCCTCAGTCGGCCTTGAAATATTTTCTCGTGTTTATCTGAATTCTAACTCAATTTACACTTGTACACACACACCCACCATATCTATATCTATATCTATATCTATATATATATATATATATATATATATATATATATATATATATATATACATACATACACAAATGGCTAACTACGGATTCCCATCTTCTTACTACATCATAGCCATGAGTAATTCCACTCCCTCAACTGAATAATAACAATGAAGGCTTCCTATCCTTCAACAAAATGCACACGCTGTGCGGGATTTCCTTCCTTGCATATCATGATCGCGGTCCCCATCGTTCTGTTGCACCTAAAAGAAAGGTAATTCAATCCTTCTGCAACATCCCATAACATCCTAGTAAATTCTAACCTGGATGAGGGTCGTCATCCTTCGCCTCCAAGTTCCGTATCCTAACTATGAAGGACTACACTCCTCCAGACAGCATCCTACACGTGGATCGTTCGAGAGAAAATTGTTTATCCGCTGCAACGACAAAAAGAAGAAGAAGAAAAAACACCCGACAACGTCATTCGCGCGAGAAAAATCCAACTTGAAAAATCAAAAGGAAGTTAAATAACAACTCGAAGTGTTAGAAAGTAAAATTGCCCGAAGTCGCCCCCAGGGAGGTGCGTTAGGGACTGAGTCGAGTCAAAATGTGACATTACGGACTTTAAGGACCCGAAACTTGTTTCGGTTTCATTCGAAAGTCTCTCGGATGTTTTCCTTTTCGGGACGAAAAAAGATGACTCTCAGAGGGATTTTCCTCTTCCTCCTACTCTCTCTCTCTCTCTCTCTCTCTCTCTCTCTCTCCTTGACAACAATTTCTTCTTCAATCCTCGAACTTCTTTCCTCTTCTCAAGAGGAAAAAGAACTCTCAGAGTGAATTTCCTCGTCGCTTGTTTCTTATCATCATCGTTCCTTCTCCTCCTTCTTCCATCTCTCCGTTGCTCTCTCTCTCATCCCTCTAAAAATAATTCCCTCTCTTCTTTTCTTGGTGGGAAATATTTTGTTGTAGCCTATGTTCCTCAACTTAGTCTGTTTAAGTCTTCAGTCTTAAACGTTTTAAAAGTAATTTGGAGCGCAGGCTTCGGGAGAGAGAGAGAGAGAGAGAGAGAGAGAGAGAGAGAGAGAGAGAGAGAGAGAGAGAGAGAGAGAGAGCAGATTATTTTTTTTAAAAAGGACGAACATTAATATATTATTTTTTTCATAATTTCGCCTATATATATAAATATATACCGTAGTCAGAAACACATTTTATGAGATACAGAATTGTGATGGTAATTGCTTCATAGCAAAAGAAGTTAAAGGAAAGGAGAACGCATTTTCGAGAAGTTCGGCAGTAAGGAGGCTTTCGCGCCCGTGTTGGAGGCGCCTATTTTCGTGGTTGTTCTAGAATCGTCGGGCGTGTTGTGGAGCGCAAAAACGCGCCAATGTTACGTGAGAAACGCCGCGATTTTCTGATGCAATACCTCGTCTAGATTCATCTAAGAATGTCTAGAAACCTCGGGAGTCTGTGACGCTCGCCGTAGGCTTTGCCCCCAGGATGCCGTATAAATACGACGGAGGAAGTAGCAGCAGGAGGAGGAGATATTGAGAGTGATCGTAAGAGGAAGAGATCATAAAAGAGAGAGATCACCAGTTAGTAAGAGCCACAGATCAGATTATCATTGAGAGATCAGCAGCAGCAGAGATCTTCCGTGAGATACGAGAAAAAGGAACCGACGAAGTATCAATCAAAAGAAGAGTTGTTCGAGAGTTGGTTGGATATTGGTCTAGTCGTCTTCCGGTGTGGACGGCCGAGTTGTCTCTACGTTGAGCATACTTCGGAGAAGAAAAGGGGAGAGTTCCTGTCTTACAAGTAGACTAGTTCCTGCAATACGGAGTCAAGAGGACGTCTGCAATTGCCGCTCTACTTTTATGAAGCCACCTCTTCGAAGTGCCAAACTGTTTAGCAAGTATTCTTATTACCTCACTGTTTCCCCCAGTTCACGCAGTGTAAGATTCTATCTGTTTATGTAAATAGGAGATACCATTCTGCATTTACCTTTGTTAGTAAGCTTGTAAATAAACCTTTGTTGTGTTAGTGTTTCTTTCTATATTCGTATCCCCAGTTTCAACTGTTGGTGTTGATATATATATATATTTTTTATTTCATATCGAACCTGAAGCGGACCTCCCTCAGAGGCCGTAACATTGTGTCGTCCTTTAACCAGGATATTTCGACAC
This sequence comes from Macrobrachium nipponense, assembly GCF_015104395.2. NCBI lineage: Eukaryota > Metazoa > Arthropoda > Malacostraca > Decapoda > Palaemonidae > Macrobrachium > Macrobrachium nipponense. The sequence goes on from NC_087221.1 coordinate 23,371,976, forward strand.
CGTAACATTGTCTCTGAGATCCCAGATCCGTAACAAGAATGGGAAATTTTGATGGAGTCCTCTTGAGAGAAATTAACGTTGTTTTGGGAATAATAACCAACCAGCCCACTTTTCCTACATTTTCGTCTGCTGGGCAATTCAATACGGTACGAAGCTAATATTCAGCAACAAGCATAATATAATTTTTTGTAGTTATCATATACAAAGTATGAATTAAACTGTTTACCCTAGGCTATTTTCTCCCCGAGATGTAACCGAGTGAGTACCTAGACCTTTCCTTTAGAAAAGCGGGACACTGTATCTCAAAAACTTAAGTGTACCTATCTTAGTTTTACCAGACCACTGAGCTGATTAATAGCTCTCGTAGGGCTGGCCCGAAGGATTAGATATTTTTACTTAGCTAGAAACCAAGTGGTTACCTAGCAACGGGACCTACAGCTTACTGTGGGATCCGAACCACATTATATCGATAAATGAATTTCTATCACCAGAAATAAATTCCTCTGGTTCCGCGTTGGCCGTGCCGAGAATCGAACTTCGGACCACCGGATTATTAGCCGAGCGCGAAATCTACTCGTCCAAAGAGGAACTATCTCAAAAGCTAACCATAGCATTTTCTTGTAAATAATCTCATTATGTTTGCCACATTCAAATTACTCGTTTAATACTAATCGAACCTAACCTAACCTAAATAAAAAAAAAGAAAAAAAAACGGGGCTGGTGCAATACTAGCATACATCTCAGGAATTTGCAGCCCGGATAGATGTGTGTGTTTGAATATAGGGCCAATTTCTTCCTTAGAAAAAAACAACAACTAAATTAGCAATATATTCTTGAAACCTGGTTTGAGAGGCAATGGGTCACAATGAAGCTATTTACTCAAAATTTCTACCAAGTAACTACTTTTCGTAGATTTCATTTCTCCAATACTGAACAGCTGTGCCTGAGGTACTTCGAGGATTGTAAGTTAAGTATTTTTGTATTAAGGTGTATAATCTGCAATGTTGCGTTAATTGTCACTGATGTCTATACTGTTTTTTTCCATCTGTCCATCTGCCTGTGGTGTTTTCGCATGGTAACACTGCGTCCTGGGCTTTAAATAGTTACGCTATGTGTAAGTTTTAGGTAAATAAAAGGATCTCTGGGTGTACATTTGCAACTGAAAAGCGTTTTAATAATTTACTGTATGCGAATTACACCGTTAATATTCGAAATAGGATATTATTTAAAGCCCGGGACGCAGTGTTGCCATGCGCAAACACTACAGGCGGATGGACAAATGGAAAAAAACAGAGTATAGTTAGATGTAATAATAATAATAATAATGATAATAATAATAATAATAATAATAATAATAATAATAATAATAATAATAATAATAATAATGTGGCGCCGTGTCAGAGTGGGTTAGGCCGTCAATTGACTGGTTAAGCAACATTGGGGCTGGTCAGTCGTTGGATGGGTGACCGCTCTCCTCGGCGTTGATTCCTTGGGAAAGGATCTTTACCATAATTTCCTCAGTCTACTCAGCTGTAAATGAGTACCTATTCCTGATGGGGTAGGGTCCAGCTATGGGTTAAATAGCAAAACTTAGCAATGATGGAAAGATATGAAGGATTAATCGACAACGACGTAAATGGAACCTCTGGCAACAGGAGCTTCGTCCGGCAGCCAGGTATTCAGCCCAATTGAAGGGGAAGACGGTCAGGTACTTGGAGGTCGTCATCCAGCAACTGACCACCACAGGAGAGGGGACTAAACAACACAATAGAAGATGCAAAAACAGAGGCTTAAGGCCAAAGCACATAAGATCCAACGGTACATGAACAGGAATAAGGGATACCAACAGAACAAACTATTCGGAACCAACCAGAAAAGACTATACGGCCAACTAAGAGGGGAAGACAACCACCAAGAAATTCCTCCTGAAGCCGAACTAAGTAAGAGACTCGGGGTATCACACAACAACATGCAACATGTCTCCACTGACATCACGGACAGACACAGTCAGACACCAACTAATGAAAATGCTCAACTGGAAAGCCCCAGGTCCCGATGAAGTGCATGGATACTGGCTCAAAAACTTCAAGGCCCTACACCCAAAAATAGCAGAACAACTCCAGCATTGTATCACAAATCACCATGCGCCCAAATGATGACCAGAGGAAGAACATCCTTAGTCTAGAAAGACAAGAGTAAGGGAAATATAGCCAGTAACTACAGGCCTACCTAGAGGAGACAAACACCATCCCCCACCAACAGAAGGGCTGCAGAAGGAAGTGTAGGGGCACAAAAGACCAGCTCCTGATAGACAAAATAGTAATGAAGAACAGTAGGAGAAGGAAAACCACCCTAAGCATGGCATGGATAGACTATAAGAAAGCCTTCGACATGGTACCACACACATGGCTAATAGAATGCCTGAAAATATATGGGGAAGAGGAAAACACCATCAGCTTCCTCAAAATTACAATGCGCAACTGGAATACAATACTTACAAGCTCTGGAATAAGACTAGCAGAGGTTAATATCAGGAGAGGGATCTTCCAGGGCGACTCACTGTCCCCACTACACTTCGTAGTAGCCATGATTCCCATGATAAAAGTACTGCAGAAGATGGATGCTGGGTATCAACTCAAGAAAAGAGGCAACAGAATTAACCATCTGATGTTCATGGACGACATCAAGCTGTATGGTAAGAGCATCAAGGAAATAGATACCCTAATCCAGACTGTAAGGATTGTATCTGGGGACATCAGGATGGAGTTTGGAATAGAAAAATGTGCCTTAGTCAACATACAAAAGGGCAAAGTAACAAGGACTGAAGGGATAAAGCTACCAGATGGGAGCAACATCAAACACATAGATGAGATGGGATACAAATACCTGGGAATAATGGAAGGAGGGGATATAAAACATCAAGAGATGAAGGACACGATCAGGAAAGAATATATGCAGAGACTGAAGGCGATACTCAGGTCAAAACTCAACGCCGCAAATATGATAAAAGCCATAAACACATAGGCAGTGCCGGTAATCAGATACAGCGCAGGAATAGTGGAATGGACGAAGGCAGAACTTCGCAGCATAGACCAGAAAACCAGGAAACATATGACAAAAACAAAGCACTACACCCAAGAGCAAATACGGACAGACTATACATAACACGAAAGGAAGGAGGGATGGGACTACTAAGCATAGAGGATTGCGTCAACATCGAGAACAGAGCACTGGGGCAATATATGAAGACCAGTGATGACGAGTGGCTCAAGAGTGCATGGGAAGAAGGACTGATAAAAGTAGACGAAGACCCAGAAATATACAGAGATAGGAGAAAGACAAGCAGAACAGAGGAATGGCACAACAAACCAATGCACGGACAATACATGAGACAGACTAAAGAACTAGCCAGTGATGACATGTGGCAATGGGTACTGAGGGGAGAGCTCAAGAAGGAAACTGAAGGAATGATAACAGCGGCACAAGATTAGGCCCTAAGAACCAGATATGTCCAAAGAACGATAGATGGAAATAACATCTCTCCCATATGTAGGAAGTGCAATACAAAAATGAGACCCTGAACCACATAGCAAGCGAATGTCCGGCACTTGCACAGAACCAGTACAAAAAGAGGCATGATTCAGTAGCAAAAGCCCTCCACTGGAGCCTTTGCAAGAAACACCAGCTACCTTGCAGTAATAAGTGGTACGAACACCAACCTGGAGGAGTGATAGAAAACGATCAGGCAAAGATCCTCTGTGAGACTATGGTATCAGAACAGATAGGGTGATACGTGCAAATAGACCAGACGTGACGTTGATTGACAAAATCAAGAAGAATGTATCGCTCATTGATGTCGCAATACCATGGGACACCAGAGTTGAAGAGAAAGAAAGGGAAAAAATGGATAAGTATCAAGACCTGAAAATAGAAATAAGAAGGATATGGGATATGCCAGTGGAAATTGTACCCATAATCATAGGAACACTGGGCACGATCCCAAGATCCCTGAAAAGGAATCTGGAAAAACTAGAGGCTGAAGTAGCTCCAGGACTCATGCAGAAGAGTGTGATCCTAGAAACGGCGCACGTAGTGATGGACTCCTAAGGAGGCAGGATGCAACCCGGAACCCCACACTACAAATACCACCCAGTCGAATTAGAGGATTGTGATAGAGCAAAAAAAAAAAAAAAAAAAAAAAAGAAAAGAAAAAAAAGAATAATAATAGTAATAATAATTCAAAGAAAACTCACATTCACATGAGTCAATAAAATGGGAAAGTAAATCCACAGTAGTATGTCTGTTGAATTTGCCATTTAAAATATACAAAGAAGAAAGCTTTCGATGACCTGCACGGTCCTCCTTGTCAACCTGCTTGACAAGGAGGACCGTGCAGGTCATCGAAAGCTTTCTGCTTTGTATACTTTAAATAACAAAATCAAACAGACATACTGCTGTGGATTTACTTTCCAAATAATAATATAATAATAATAATAATAATAATAAAAATAATAATAATAATAATAATCATAATAATAAATAATATAATAATAACTAATAAAATAATAATAACGACTGAAATCGAACATTAGACTTTTAATAACAATGATAACGGCATAAAAAAATAAGTAAAACGATATGGCAGAAGAGCTGGAACTATGACCTATTGTATTTTTACTCACATATACGAAGATGACTGCCATAGATTACTCTTCCCTTAGGAAGCAAATGAAAATACCTTCACTGACAATTATGGTATCTGCTGCTGCGAAATCAAAAAGTAGCAAAATGAAATCGATATCAGTGACGGGTGGTGTGATGTTGGGGAAACTGCGACACGAAATTTAGTTGGAGCATCTGCCGCTCTCGTTCACTGTGCGCAAAAAATTAAGAGGAAAAAATGACGGCAATTCAGGGCAGTCGATTTTTGAAACTCAGCATTATTGATGAGATTTTGATCTAGACGAAAATTGAAAGTAGGGCAAGAGAGACAAACAGGAGAGGTGTTACATGAAAAATAATTGATTTTTTTAGAGTTTTTTCAAAAATCTTGAAAAAAATGAGTTCGTATTAGTAGCATTAATTAAGAATTCTATTAAAAGATTATACAAGAGAGAAAAATATTACGAATGGCCTGTAAGCAATGCAGAGAATGTGGGGTAATTGGAAAACTATAAAACATCCAATTACAAATTGATGCAGAAAATGAAGAAAAAAAGGAAAAAAAGGAACATAGTTTTTTTATCTCTACACTCTAATGTCTAACTCAAACAAAAGATTTTTGAAACGAGATGAAAACTGATTTTTTTTTCACAAAATTACTCAAGATTTTAGGCGAACTACGAATTTACTGTTCAGTAAAATGAATTTCCTAGGAGATTTTTCTTTCATACAAAGGAAAAATGAGAGAGAGAGAGAGAGAGAGAGAGAGAGAGAGAGAGAGAGAGAGAGAGAGAGAGAGAGAGACACAATAATTGATTGATGATTTGTAACATTATCAGTATTAGATAAGAAGTGTCATATGTCTGAATTTTTAGAAAATGAAACGAAATAATTAAAGACACCATCTTTGCTTCATGATAACAGTATATGATATCGGATGCTCGCACACTGACCGACGTTGAAATACGCATGACTACCTATATGTTTATACAGTTACATGTATGAAAAGTCTGTTCATTTCTCTCTCGATTCTCTCATTTCATAAATTCACTAAATCACACAGACACACATACATATTTACATATATGTATAGACATATATTCATACGAACTTTTATCACTGCACAGTTTGTTGTTCACGAACAAATGCTATAAATGTCGTTTGATGCCAAATTCGCTTTGCTTCGGGAATATCACAGACATCCATACGCACGCACACACACACACATGTAATATATATATATATATATATATATATATATATATATATATATATATATATATATATATATATATACACACACACACACACACACACACACACATATATATATATATATATATATATATATATATATATATATATATATATATATATATATATAATCTGGAACGGCACAAATGAAGTATTTCATATCAACATAGTTCCCAAAATACACCAGCTACATCCACAAGATAATATTTGAAACAGTTAATCTTTGAACGAGAGAGAGAGAGAGAGAGAGAGATAGAGAGAGAGAGAGAGAGAGAGCAGAAAACC
>NC_087221.1:23383176-23413176 GCF_015104395.2 Macrobrachium nipponense
CGAATATGCAATGCTCGAGAATGTCTAGCACGAACAGACTCGAGTTCGTCGAGTAGACATCGAGAATGTCGAATGTAGACATAGCTCATGAATGTCGAGTATAAATAGACCTCGAGAATGTATATGACTTCAAAAATATTGTTTCCTACAAAACAGTCGGAGCGACGTTTCCAGACACTCCCAGCGGAGTCTGGTTCAGACACTCGACTCCCATATTATCAGCACAATCTCCATGGGAAGGGCAGGAGGGGCAGGGAGGGGTGGGATGGGGGATGGAGGGCTGCGGGGTCGTGGCAGAATATACTGGAGTCATTCAAGACTCCGAGGGGATCAGTTACCTGACACTGGATATGTCAGGGGACGGCCTCCGCTGCTAATTATGTCAGGTAAGTGGCACGAATTCTGCCCCATTCCTGCAGTGGTACCAGTGGAACTAGCTGTTCCAGGTCCGGCTGCCCCCCAACCCCTCCTCTTTCTCTCTCTCTCTCTCTCTCTCTCTCTCTCTCTCTCTCTGCTCGAAAAAGCAGCGGCATTCGAGAACCGATTTGCTGATGCGATGCGGGGCGTGTTTTACCCGTAGAGTTTGACGCTGTTAGCCGAATAGTCTGAAGGAAATTTTGACGGGACATGCATTTCCAAACAGGCAGAGTTTCTGTTAAAGAGGATCCAGTTTCTCTAAAGCCGCTGGAGAGGAAATTCGACAAGAGGGAGACTGGACGTTGAAAAAAGAGATTTCCGTTCGACTTTATTATTTCAATCTTTTTGTGTGTGTGTGTGTGTATGTGTGTGACTTTTTTGGTTCATGAAATGAACGGAAATAAAAACATTAATTTATCTTTTTATCATAAATCGTCACTCCTTTGACAAATCGTAGTGAATAAAATAACTTACACTGAAATTCGTTCTAATCAAGAGAAATGAAAGTGGATATTTACAAATGAGTGGAAATTCTACAATTAATTTCAACTGTCTGTCACCAAAGCGATTTGTCAGAGCAATCTCCCTGAAAAACTATTCTTTCTTTTCCCCTGTTTTACAAGCGTTCATCAATTTTTTGCGACTTCCCTTTTGTATTTCCATTCTCTAGTTTCCTGTCTTTCCGATCTTTCAAGCCCTGTTTGAGCTTGGCGGTTGTTCATACATACACATGTCCTTTAGATGGGCCAAAGGGAGACAACGCGTCCTCTGTCACAGGACGCGACATGAATGATGGCCTCCGCGTGGCACAGGGCACCACACGAATGGACGAGGGGGAGAGTATACTATTCCTGTTTCTAACTTTTATTTGTGGGTTTACCTGATTCCCTCGGTTATCACCTTTTTTTTTCTAGCATCGGGAGGTAATCAGCTGCATATTCAGGTGTTTGAAAGGCAATGGGATTTACTTATGCTTTTGGGTTTCCCGATGGCCAATGATGCGCGAGAAATTCTGGTTGTGACGACTGCAAAATATGATATTTGGTTAGAATTCTTTAAAGCTGCGTTTGTAATGACTACAAAATATATTTGTTTAGACTTCCTTACAGTTATCTTCACGGGTAGGTAGGTAGGTAGGGTGGTGACAAGAACAAAGTTACTTGCTCCAGAACAGAAATAAGCGATTTACACTGAGAGAAAAATACGAAGGAAATAATAAAACTGGATAAACGTAGCATGAAGATAATCTATAGTAACTAATATAAGACCCCAGCGGAGAAAACTTACCCAACTGGAATTTACGTTTTGAAAAGGCTAGATTTGCATGGTAAAAATATATATGCATACAAATAAAGATTTTCATGGAAACATACGTATATGGAAAGGAAATTTTTCTATCTTTCCTTTAATTCTGACGTTTATTAGTATGAAAAACGGGTCAAATTTCGATATCTTGCATGAAAATTTTTAGAACGCAAAAATTACTACTGTAATGCTCTCGAAATAATTACTTTACTGTTTTTATATAAATATTTAGTAACACTAGGGGATGAATGTTAATTATCATGATTAATATTCAAACTCAGTATTCATTCCCGCGGAACAAGTTACATTGTCCTTCCTGGGAATGGAAAGCCCATACGTCAAAAGAGCAGAAATGAAGAACAAAGGAACACAGCTGATTCAACGTGACATCCAACAGCAACGAACAACTGACGTGTAACAATAAAGCATATTTCCAAAGGTCACCAGTAGGTTAATGATGTTTTGCATGAGTTTCCATATGCTCACCCAATGTTGCATCATCAAGTCTGGCGGCTGCATTGCGTTTCATAATTAACTGTTGACATACTGTAATGACAAAATACATTATACACACACACACACACACACACACACACACACACACACACACACATATATATATATATATATTATGGGGTCCCTCCTCTTCATAATTTGGATTCAACCACGAAATAATAATAATAATAATAATAATAATAATAATAATAATAATAATAATAATAATAATAATTATCATTATTATTATTATTATTATTATTATTATTATTATTATTATTAAACACGCAGATAATGTTACGTCTTTAATATTCTTACAAAGGTGTTCACATTAATTCTGGTTTCTGAAATTTAACAACAGGTACGTCACCTTAGCGACACAATTCTCGTTGAAGTGAAATTGAGGAATAAAAGCGTGAAAGTCTTTGAATGATCTGAACAAACTCACGATGCTACGTTTACAAAAAAATAGGAAATAGGGAGTATTTTTAGCGGTAACAATCTCTTAAGCGTAAGCTTTGCTAACATTTTTCGAAGTGTGCAACGGTAATACTCTTACAAGAATATGCTACGGTGTTATTTTTAGAGGAGTAGACTGTGGTTACATTCCTTGAAGACAATGCCGCTGTATAATTCTTAAAAGAGTACGATGCAGGAATATTCTTAGAAGGATATTCTGTATTCTTAGAAGAGATCAGTGATAAGCACACAAGTCAAGTTATTAATAAAGAACCAGTGAAATGAAAGGCGCATTGAAAAAAAAAATAAAGAAGGTTTAAATAACAAGAGACAAAAGCAGAATAAATAAGTATACTTTTAATAATCAGTTCCATGAATAAATATGGAAGTTAGCTATGGACTAAGACAATACGACAAGAAAATAATTTAAAGAAAATAATAAACAAATCAAACTTAGCGCCATTCTCTCTGCGGCATCAAACAAAACTAAAAAGGAGAGAAAACGAAAAAAAAAAAAAAAAGCATACGCCATAAAACAAGGCAACAAAAAGGAAGAGGAGGAATATTCCAGGAATCAACGAATACACGAAAACAGACCAGGCTGAGGACCATTCTTTTCGGGCATATTCAAATGGGCGCCCATAAAACCCTCGTGTGTAACTGGGCTCCCCAAACGGGCCTCCATCATGGCCTCCAAAGTTGTAGAAAACTCGGGCCATAATGCTCCAGATTTATGATCAGATGTTGAGCCAAGTCAGCGATTTTACAACGTGGCTTTTGAACACACGAGTGAAGATGTCTACGGTTCACTTCGGCCGTTTTTTTTATTTAAACTAAGTATTTTTCTTAACAAAGTTTTCTTTTTTTAACAAGGAAATTTTATAAATAGTAAGGAATTATTAAACAAAAATAGATAATTATTCATAAAAGGGAATAAATAACTATCACTTTCTTCCACACGTAAAATATAGTGTATAAATAGTCAGGAATTATCATAAAGATATTATGTAGAATCTACTGGTCACTTTTTACCACAAGCATAATATATATTATTTATTGACCACAATGCCCTCATTGTTTATGTTAACTACTTGTTTAGTTGTTTGTACATACGTTATCTGAAAACAACTTAACTACTCTACTGTAAATATCCAATCTATTGTAACATTACTCGTATGATATTTATCTTTTGTTTACTTAACTATAAAACTGTAAATAAGTTAGTCAGTGTATATAGAAATTCTAAAGGAATAGGAATAAAGCACAGCACGCAGTTTCTGGAGTTTTATATTTCTACCAAAGGAAATCAACATGGTGGCAGCGGTTATTTAAAGAATCCAAAAGAAAAAAAAAGAAGAAAGAAGACTATTGCTACAAAACGTGTTTTCCTGAAGAAAATGGCTGAATCTGTGTTTCGTTTGCCTCCACCACTAGACCCCTTGGATGATAATCTTGCTGATACTTTCAAAAAATGGAGGAGACAAGTGGACATCTATATGACAGCAAGCGGAGCTAGTTCTAAACCCAAGAAAACGAAGGTTGCAATTATACTCCATTGCGCAGGACCACAAATGGTAGAAATATTTGACCAGTTTAATTTTGAAACAGAGGAGCAGAAAGATAATCCTGATGATGTAATTAGGAGATTAGAAGAGTATTGTTGTCCTCGTACCAGTGAAGTGTTACAGTCCTTCAGGTTTTGGAAAATTACATACAAACAGCCATTTAATTCATTTTGATAGAACTCAAGGTTCAGGCCGATAAATGTAATTTTCAAGAAAAAGAGCGAATGATAAGGGATAAAATTGTGTTTTCAGTGACAGGGAAACTACAGGAGCTGCTACTTCGAGAAAGAAACTTAAATTTAGAAAAAGCTGTCGAGATATGTTTGGCTTATGAAGCAACCGTTAATTGTGCTAAAGAGATGTGCGAAGTTGGTTCTGAGAATGTTAATAAGGTGAACAATTGGAGAACCAAAACTACAGATGGTTCCTTCAATAAGGATTTTACGGACTCAAAAAATATGGACAGGTATGCCGTGAAGTGTCGATTTGTGGGTAGCATGAATTTGAAAAATCAAAATGCCCAGCATGGGGAAAAGTCTGGTGAAGCAATGTAAAGGAAGAAACCATTTTAAGGCTGTGTGTAAGAAACAGTTAAAATTGTTAAAGAGAAGAACAAAGAGGCAGATGAAGACTACGATCATTACATGTGGATGGCACCGGTTGCAATGAAAAATTCAAATAGATTAACTGCATTGTTAATTGTAAACGATACCGAGGTTAGATTTCATTTGGATACGGGTGCTGACGTGAATGCAATATGTCAAAGGTATGTCAAAAGGGATCAAGTGCGACCAACGTCGTGAAACTCGCCATGTGGAATAAATCCAAGCTTTCGCCCATTGGCGAGACGACATTGAATGTGAAGAACCCAAAAATGATGAAATTAGAAGTGTAACCTTCATTGTGGTTTCAAATGACCTAATGTGTTTACTTGGGTCAAAGACATGTCAAGAGATGGGATTCGTGTTGTCAACGGTAAAGCATTTGTATCAAAAATTGACATAGACCATGAGATGAGCGACCTTGGTGACCTTGGAGAGGTTAAACTTAATGTAGATTCTACATTACCAGCAAGAATATTACCGTGCCGACGTTTACCCATTGCATTAAAATTAAAGGTTCAAAAAGAGTTACACTCTCTTGTGAAAAGAGGAGTTTTAATTCCGGAGACTGAACCAACTGACTGGGTTAGTCAAATGGCAGTCGTTCAAAAAACAAATGGAAAGTTAAGAATATGTATCGATCCTCCAGCCCACTCAACAAAGCTCTTAAAAGGGAATATTACAAATTACCAATTTTGGAGGATATACTGCCAAGTCTAAAACATGCCAAGATATTTAGCAAACTGGATGTTCAAGAGGCTTTTTGGCATATACGACTGGATGAAGAATCCAGCAAGTTAACAACAATGATTACCCCCTTTGGTAGATATCGATGGGCTCGTCTACCTTTCGGGCTGAAGGTGAGCAGTGAAATATTTCAGCGAAAATTAAATGAGGCATTGGAGGGGCTTCGGGGTGTATACTGTGTAGCTGATGATATTGTGGTCGTTGGTTTTGGAAATGAGGAACACGACGCAATGCGTGATCACGAACAAAATCTTCAGTCACTACAGAAGCGTTGTCAAGAAAAAAAGATCAAACTAAATGAAGAGAAATCTGTTTATAGAAAAAAGGAAATCGCGTTCATGGGACATCGTTTAACATCATTCGGTGTGACGGTTGATGAAAATAAGGTAAAGGCCATTAAAGAAATGCCTGCCCCTACCGATATTTCAGGAATTCGGAGGTTTTGTGGAATGGTGCAATATCTATCAAGGTTTTTACCCAATCTGGCTGATGATTTAGAACCTATCCGAGAGCTGACAAGAAAGAACTCAAAGTTTGAATGGAATGATGAGTGCATCGCGCTTTCTCAGTGATCAAAGAAAAGGTCACCTGTACACCAGTTCTAGCCTATTTTGATCAAAGTAAGGAGCTTGTATTGCAGGTTGACAGCAGCAAGGATGGTATTGGTGCAGTCATTATGCAGGAAGGACGTCCAATAGAATACGCATCAAGGACCTTAGCTGGAAACGAACGTAACTGGGCTCAGATTGAAAAAGAAGTTCTTGCTGTGGTTTTTGGTTTAGAGCGATTTGACCAGTATACTTTTGGCGACGTGTTATTGTTCATAATGACCATAAGCCTCTTTCTTCAATCCTCGAAAAGCCATTAAGTCAAGCTCCAATGCGTTTACAAGTTTTAATGATGAGGTTGAACCGGTACGACGTCGAATATCAGTACAAAAGCGGAAAAAGCCTATTGTTAGCCGATACCCTTAGCAGGGCTGCCCCAAAGAGGAAAATAGAGACACATGGTAAGGATGATAGATTCACTGAAAAATTACCCCGATTCAATTTTAAAGGAAGTAAGAGACGCCACCACAAACGACGAAGAGCTGCAAGAATTATTGTCTGTAATCAAGGAAGGATGGCCTGATCGCAAAGACAAAATTCCGGAAGTATTAAAGCCTTTACTTCGATTTTAGAGATTCCATGAGTTATCAAGACGGCATCATTCTTAAGGGAACTCGTATACTGATTCCTAGTAAACTACGAAATTCCATCAAAACGAAACTTCATGTAGCTCATCTTGGTTACGATAGCATGATGCGACGAGCAAGAGATGCAATATTCTGGCCAGGGATGTCGAAAGAAATAAAGGAAATGGTCAATTCATGTGACATTTGCCAGCAGTATAAACCTCGAAACCAGAAGGAATCGTTGATGGATGTTGATGACGGAGGCAGACCCTGGAATAAAATTGGATTAGATTTGTTTGAGATTGTTGGAAGAAATTATCTAGTCATTGTTGATTATTATTCCTCATTCACTGAAGTAGAGTTTCTAACGTCAACAACTTCAAATCATGTGATAGCGATAATCAAGAAGATGTTTGTTGCTAGATACGGTATTCCTACCCAATTAGTGTCCGATGGAGGACCACAATTCAGCTCGCTTCAGTTTAAAGTTTTTGTTAAAGAGTGGGGTATAGAGCACAGGATGTCATCTCCGGGACATCCTCAAGGAAATATGATGAAGAAGACGCATGCAGATGGTAAAGATCAATATTTGGCGTTACTAGAGCTGAGAAATACACCACGTCAAGACTCTAACTTAAGTCCAGCTCAGATGATGTTTGGACGTAAATTACGATCGATAATTCCTGAAATTATGAACAATGACATCCAGTTTCTCAAAAAAGGGAAACCCGGAGAGAATCCATAAAGAAATATTATGATAAAACTGCAAGAGATATGACGCCATTAAACGAGGGGCAACCTGTATATTATCAAAATCCAGACAAGAAGGGTTGGGAAAAAGGGCTCATTAGCCAGCACAAGGAAACCGATCCTATATAATTGAAGGAAAAGAAGAGGAGGAATTTATAGAAGAAATAGAATTCATATCCGTCCAACTCCACAGGATTCATCGGCAATACCAGAAATGGAAGAAACTAGTAAATGAGGGAAACCAGCGTTAATGATGAACAAACAAGCTATCATCCTATTTGCGACATGCCTAAATTGCCAAGAAGATCAGCTCGCTGCAAGAAAAGATGAAGGGCGGCGAATAATTTATTGTTTTTATATTTTAATGTTTACAATGTATCCTACTTGTTCCTTATTTTATGTTGTATCAATTTGTTAGTTTCTTATTTTTGTCAAAACCCAAAGAAAGGGGGATGTTTATGTTAACTACTTGTTTAGTTGTTTGTGTACATACGTTATCTGAAAACAACTTAACTACTCTACTGTAAATATCCAATCTATTGTAACATTACTCGTATATATTTATCTTTTGTTTACATTAACTATAAAAACTGTAAATAAGTTAGTCAGTGTATATAGAAATTCTAAAGGAATAGGAATAAAGCACAGCACGCAGTTTCTGGAGTTTATATTTCTACCAAAGGAAATCAACACTCATAACTTCTAGATTTCTTCACCTTTTGGAAACGCTTGTCATTACGAAGCCTGGAACCAAATTTGGAAAAACGAAAAATAATGAAGTTTTTTTTTTTTTTTTTTTTTTTAGATGCCCAGCCGAGTATTCATCTCGGGTCCGGGGTATCCGAACGAGGTAACAATAATTACCTGGCCACGTTCGGATACCAAGACTCGAGATCGAATACTCGGCCGGGCATCTTTCTTAATTAGGTTCCAAGGTTCGTAGTGACAAGCGTTTCCAAAATGTGAAGATATCGAGAAGTCAAGAAGTTAATATAATTCACACAAGGGAAGAATATTGCTATTTGTGTAAGGAAACTATATAAACAGTCGAAAATGATCACAGACAAGTTAATACATTTTTAGAATTGGGAATAAAAAATATAACTTTTTTTTCTAAAAAGTAAATGCGTAAGTCGCCAGGAATTATTATGAAGTAGTTGATATAAATTTATAAAAGGGAATGAAAAATCATTTTTAGTAAAATAAGTATATAATTATACTCTGTTTTTTTTCATCTGTCCATCCGCCTGTGGTGTTTTTGTATGGTAACACTGCGTCCTAGGCTTTAGATAGTTACGCTATTTGTAAGTTTTAGGTAAATAAAAGGATATCTGGGTGTACATTTGTAACTGAAAAGTGTTTTAATAATTTACTGTATGCGAATTACACCGTTAATATTCGAAATAGGATATTATTATAATCGTTGAATGTAAGCTGCATGTAACTATCTAAAGGCCGGGACGCAGTGTTACCATACAAAAAACACCACAGGCGGATGGACAGATGAAAAAAAACAGAGTATAGTCGGGAAATATGAAAAAGGAGTTGATATATACTTATAATGGGGAATAAAAAAATATGACTTTTTCTCTATAAATAAAACATACAAAGTTAAGTATATCTTAGTTTTACCAGACCACTGAGCTGATTAACAGCTCTCCTAGGGCTGGCCCGAAGGATTAGATATTTTTACGTGGCTAGGAACCAATTGGTCACCTAGCAACGGGATCTGGAGTTTATTGTGGGATCCGAACCACGTTATATCGAGAAATGAATTTCTATCACCAGAAATAAATTCCTGTTTCCGGATTGGCAGCCAAGCGAGAAAACTACTCGTCTAGCGAGGAACTAATAGAATATACAAATGACCATGAATTAACTTAAGAGAAGTTGATATATGTGGACAAAAAGGAATAAATAACTATTAGTTTTGTTTAAATCAACAAAACTAATTAGTGAATAATGCTAATTTTAACAACTAAAACGAAACTGATCTGTTTAATTTTTTTTAAAGAGAAAGTTGTAAAAGAACTCACTAAAAGAATATAAAAGCATTCAGGACATTTTTCCAGGCATAATCTAGAAAAAACCCTACTTTTTTTCCAGAACAGAAAGTCCATAAAAACATGAAAGGAATCCTCTACATTTTTCAAAATAAGCCTATAACGAATAAAATAAATTATACTGATTTTTTTTTCCAAAATATTTATGAAAGATCTTGAAATATTTCTGAGCTGTTATAAAAGAAAATATGAATGAATAAAAAGAATACTCCTTTAGAAAACAAAAGTCTAGATACGTAAATTAACGAAAAAATGTGTCTTATGATTAACTGATTAAAGGAAAATATTGCTGCCATGATGACATTGATTACAGTTATTGTAGATAATACAACTTGCAATATAAAATGACTTTCGAATATTTTCTCAACGGTGGAGAAAATGTTGTCTACATCGTTATAATAAGTTTTACAAAATGACACCCAAAACAATTTTATCATCATTACTTTATTTAAAATCATAATCATTGCCATTACTATGATCATTAACGTTAATACTACCTTACCCATTGTCAGCATTAAAATAATTTTTGAAAAGTAAACAAAAAGGTATTTTAGTTCCATTTCACTGAAGACAACTGTAGGGTGAATTTTTAAAATATTTTGCTCAGAATAAAAAAAAAAACGAACAACTAAATACCGGCAGATGAACAGTTAGAAAAAGACCAATGAAAAAAAAAATGAACGCTTTTTTTTTTTTTTTTTTTTTTTTTTTTTTTTTTTTGCTAGAGAATGGGAGGAGGGGACAGCAAAATGTTTTATTTTTTTCCTGCGAAAATTCCTTAATTGGTGGAGGAACTTGTGTACAGAATTTTTACAGTTTCTGGTCGATGCTGTTTTTGTCAGCGTTTTAATTTTTGAATTTTTTTTATTCTTATTTTCTAATAGCTTTTTTTTTTCTTACATCTCTACTTTTCTTTTACAGCATTCCACCATTTTTTATGCATTCCCGATTTTCTGTTATTTTAGCATTTTTATATAACTTCTTTTCATTGTTCTTAAAATCCCCGTTTTGTCCTTTTAGCTTTTCTGCTTACATTTCGTTTTTTTTTTTACGTTTCTTCATTTTGATATTTCACATGATTCTACGTTGCCTTGCTCATAGAATTACCCCTTTCTGACTATATTTCTGTTCAATTTCCTCTCCTTTCATTTCTGTTAGGTTTTACCTACCCGCATTTTGCTCCAAATTTTACTTGTTCCATTAATATTTCTTTATTGTTTCGTATCTTTCATCTTTTTACATTTTCCTGGCTTACAATTCTTCCACATAATTAAGGATAATAAATTAAATTTTGCAGCCATCACAGAATTACACAATACAGAAGGTTGGCAGTGCGGGACAAAAAAACCTTCATTAATCTCTGGTACCAACATTTTCATTTTTGGACAAAAGTTTGACTAACGTTTTTCTGAGGAAAATCTTTCGTTCTACGCCAAATTCCAGTAAACATGACCATGAACTGGTAAAATACCGAATCATACATCAAATATAATATGTTAGTTACTATTCCGAGAATTTTTGACCTACGAATTACTGTTTTATACCATCATGCTATCAGGATAATATTGTGAGTAGAAAAAAAAAATGGACGCATGAAGGCCACGTCACACCCGAGCGGTTTCCTGCAACTTTAGTTGGAATATATTCGGGCAAAGGCCAAACGCTGGGACCTATGAAGTCATTCAGCGCTGAAGGGGGATACTAAGAGTAAAAGGTTTGTAAAGTGTAAAGGAGGAAAACCTCGTCATTGCGCTAAGAAAAAACTGTTAGGAGAAGTTGGAAAGTAAGATGGAAGAAAGAGTATATGAACGGAGGTACAGTATAAGGAATGAAATGGGTTGCAGCTAGGGCCCGAAAGGAAGCTGCAGAGAGCCGAAAGTAATGCGTACAGCGCAACACATGAGGTGCACTGACGGCACTGGGCCCCAACGGGGTCCGCAACTTTGGTTTCTTACCGCCAGATTTTACAGGAAGGTAGCCAATTGTTTTTCCTTTGTTCCGCGCTGTCCCATTTGCAAATTTAATTCTATCAACATAATTTGACTGCCAAGATTACTACTCTATGATCAGTGGATGATAATTTCTTGAGGGAACATATGTGAGGTTAGAAGAGGTAAAAATGTAAATAAAAATGAACATGAAAACAAAATCATAAGATGATGGGGGTAGGGGAGGGGATATAACAGTATCAATTTCCGAGGCTATTCAAAAGATTATGCGTCGTTATCAACCGTGCAGAGAGAGAGAGAGAGAGAGAGAGAGAGAGAGAGAGAGAGAGAGAGGCCAAATATTCAGGTATATAAGAATTCATAAAGCTAGAACAGAATTTTTAATCAGGACGTTACAAAGACCCAACTAGCCCTGAGCTATGGCCCCTCTTAAGAGATTAATGTACGGTTAACTTAAAGGCGTTTAAGATTAAATTCTCACAGACTTGAGGTAATCCTACCGTGCCACCTTCCTCCACTAAAAAAAAAAAAAAAAAAAAAAAAAAAAAAAATCCCTCAAAGAGAGAACATCCCATTAATACAGAACCATTTTTGTTTTCTCCCGGGCGAAAAGAATGGGGGGGCAAAATGGGAGATGGATTTTGGGCGAAAAGCCTCCAGAGTTACTTCTTTTTCTCTTCTCCCAAGGATTTTTCCGCGGAAGAATTCTAGTTGGTTTTAGGTTATGCCTCGTGGCACCCAAAGGCTTCCGTCGGAGATGGCTGGATTTAACCTTCAATGGTTGGCTATATTATCCAGAGGTTGTCGGAAAATAGAATTCCTCTCGGCCATTTCGCTAACGGTTGAAGGGAGATCATTCTCCGCCTCTTTTACATTTAGTAGCTCGAATTTCCTTCGCGGGAAAGGCCTTTCTTCTTTTCTGTCCCTTGTCTTTCTTTCTTTCGTCCTACACTTTTATGGGCACAACTGAATACGTACACATACACACACACACACACGCACACACATATATATAACATATATATATACATATTATATATATACATATAATTCTATACTTAAATATATATCAGTTAAATATATCTATATATATTGTATATATAAATAAATATTTATATACATATAGATATATATAATATATCATATATATATATATATATAAAAGTACAGAGAGAGAGAGAGAGAGAGAGAGAGAGAGAGAGAGAGCATAATATTTTCTATAGGTTTATTTTCCGTTACATAGCACTGATGCTATGAAAGTTATGTCTTCCAGCAACGACGTAGAATACATTACAAACCCATCAAATATTTATTGTAATAAAAGGAAGGAAAAGTAAGCTCCCTAATCAAAACGCGATTTCCTATTGGCTGAAAGTCCGTGTGGTTAAATATACGAGTCTATCTTTTACTCTTTCTTAACTTATGTGTGCGTGTGTCAGTCTGTCCTTGATCAGTAGTAGGTGATGACATACAGCAGTGTATTCTAACTTTCACTCGTTGATATTTCCTAAGCGATCTTGTTCTCCTGACCCTTTTCGGTCGCTGCCGAATGTGATATATATTCAGCGAAAGTCCATACGTTAGTTAGTGGCTTTGGTATGGAAATTGAGCCGGCCTCGGCTTGAATAAGGCGTCTATATCTCGGTTCACTTTTTTTTTTTGACGATTTGTGTCCTTTATATAAGTTTGTTCCACTTCGAAGATGGTGTCTTGGTATTCTGAATATTCTAGGGTATCGTACACTTCTTCGTATGGTTGTGTGGCAATGTGGTCACGTAACTAAGTCCAGGCCATTCAGGATTCTTTCATTTATGTTTAAATGTACATAAAAAGTCACATACGTTTCTTCCTCTGTGATAGATCTCATTACAGGGGATGCCAGTTGGCCAGTTGGGTATTCTGAGACTTTCTTAAGGGCGAAAGAAGCAACCACTCTAGAAATGATAAATTAATGAGTTTCCACCACGGATTTACTCTTCCATCATGCCGTCCTGTCAATCACTTTATCAAAGGTTTTTGGATCCGGTGCAGTTCCTTGCTGACTGATTTTCAGGTTATGCAATATCGGCATTTCCTATTTATATACGAGGATGTCTATAAGACTCACGGCCTGACCTTTTAGCCCTTAGGAATTTTTCGGTCGAGGTGGGCTAGCGGTATCCCGATGTTCGAAATGGAAGACGCCTATATCCATTCTAGGGCAGAGCTTTCAAGAACTGAAACCCAAAGGATACTCAATACAAATTCACCTTAACAGCTTGCACACATTAGGAGCTTACGAGAATCTCTTGAAAATCGCTTTGCATTCCAAAATCTCCTCGTATTACCAAACGCCTGACGAAGCACGCTAGATGACTATATGCGGACATGATTACCTAAACAGAAACACCATATAACTTTATCTTTGATATATGCTGATCGTTTCTTTTAGTCAATTTTACTTGGGTTTCGATTTTCTTGTCATACCGTATCTCCTCAAAAGAACAGTAAATAGAGACTTGAAAGGAAAGGTTGAACGAATAGATAATAGATTTATTTTACCGATGGTAAATAGAAGACGTTGGTGTTTAAAAGTGGTGGATATCTTTGTTTAAAAGTGCATATCAAAATATGAAAAACGCTGTTATTTAAAAACGGTGGATATCGTAATTTTATTTGATTTTCCACTACATGCTTCTACTTTCGTAAGCATGAGGATAAATAATTAAAGGAAAGAAATTTGCTTCCAGCCGAACTAAAAAAAAAAAAAAAATATATATTTCAGCAATGAAACTGATCTACGTAAGTAAGACTTGTTTCCGCGTATTTAATTAAAAACTATCGAATAGGAAAAAGGTATCGATATGTAAAAATATTTATTTAAATCAGAAATAATAATCAAAAACTATTTCGAAAAAAAAACTTGTCATCAGATTAAACAAATCACTGGGACAAAAAGCGAAGTTAATTCTCTCAGCAGGATATTAAAATATTAATTATTGCACCTGAAAGGGAAAAATGAAAAACGAAATCGCTGATTAACATTACCGGGAGTCAAATGACGAAAAAATACTTTAAAATTCGAGAAAAAAAAAATTCGAACATAAAAGCCGACTTCTCTTCGGTTAATTGCAACAGCTAGCTAGTTTAAGAAAAAAAAAAAAAGTCATGCAGGAACGCCAATTCTTCTTTCGCCGGGGAAATTAAATATTTATTCTAACAAAGGTAAAAGGGGAAAAATTGGTGGGGAGGGGGGATGGGGGTTTCCAGAGGTAGGGGAAGAAGAAAAAAAAACCTGGGTAAAATTTTCCGTATTCTGTTGCGTGAACATGTCTATAAGATTATTTTTTGATCCGAGCTGTTTTCTATAACGCGATATGAGCGCGGCTTCGACTCACAATACGTCACCTGATGAGCTTAGAAGGAGAGAGAGAGAGAGAGAGAGAGAGAGAGAGAGAGAGAGAGAGAGAGAGAGGAAAGAAAAAAAAAACCACGATAAAAGATTAAGGGCGATAGGAAGGCTAATCTAGTTATCGTGGCCCCCGGGGAGCACAGATCAGCTTTAACTGGGGCCTCTCGCCTTGCAAAAAGATGTGCTCCTTTTGCCGGGTGTTTTAAATTTTAAAGTTCGCGTCTCCTTCACTTTATTTTGGAAGGACCCGTTTAGTTTAAATTTCTATGTCGCACGGAAAATTGTTCGGCTTGTTTTTGATCACGTGATTTTTGTTTTTACTCTGATGATGTCGCTGTTACTAACATTATGTTAGGTTCAGTTTTCATTACGTGATTATATCATCTGTTAACTGTTCATCTTTAATTCTGCGCCGTAGTGTAATTTTGTTTGAAAAAACCTAGCTTAAATCGTAACCATATTCTATCGCTGGTACTGATAAAATAATTTTTGTGTTAAGAGGTTTTATTATTATATAAAAACCCATTTTCAATTAAGCGCATTATATATATGCGAAAGGTAGTCTTTTTCAGGCAAACCGTTTCATTTTTGAATATTCATCTAAAGCTTTTTGCCGCATTCGTCACAGAAAATTCATAAACGGTTTTTACCAAGAGATTTCTTTATCATAAAGTAACGTTTAATTACCTATTTATTTTTCAATGCACGAGCAATGTAAAGTAAGAGGAAATGTGATATATTATTGTATCTGATTTTCACAATTAAATAATGGACTAAATGTACACCAAAATATAATTTTAAGCCTCTATTGATTATGAGATGCAAATTAAGTGATTTGTTTATGCATAAATTTATTATACTTTGCATCATTAACGCTCACGCAAAATATTTACCCAATACATAATAAGAATGGACAGAAGCATCGTGGAATTTGATCCCCTTTCATCTATTAACAACTATAATTGCAGTATTCATATTATATTTGATATAACACTTGTGTTCCATATATGCTTTTAGATTTCCGTGAAAATAGAAGATTATGATAATCTCTTCTGATGCTCACCTCAAAATTCTTTATAGTCTGTTCTAACTCAAGACTTGTTCCCAATTGTGGATATTTCTAGTGTTTGCTTGTCATGAATTTACAGGAAGCTTTTACACTTATACCATATATATCTATCTATCTATCTATCTATCTATCTATCTATCTATCTATATATATATATATATATATATATATATATATATTATATATATATATATGGGTGTGTGTGTGTAAAAGATTCCTGTAAATTCACAAAGGAAATACTCTCGAAATGTCTAGAATTATATATATATATATATAATATATATATATATAGTATTATATCATATATATATATATATATATATATATATATATATGTATTATATAATATATATATCAATTCATAATCATACATATATATTTCTATACGCACAGACACACACATATATCTATATATATGCGTGTGTGCATTATGTGAGTATTAGCACACTTAAGACGTTATGAAACGAGGACGTGAATAAAGCTAAAAAAAAAAAAAGGTTTTTAACCCAAACTTTGTATTCCACGAAAGAAAAATAAAAACCCCGAATAGATAGAAAATCAAGAAGTAGTCGAGTTGAAGACCTTCCGGGAAAGGGATTTTTCCCGGAAAGAATGTTAACAGAAGGATCGTGTTTGAAAAAACTTCTACGTAATGGCTGAAGGAACAGCGTCTCTCTCTCGAGCAAGCACCTTTGCCCAAGGACGGAAAAAGGGTTGCAAAGAGGAAAAGAGGATTATTGTACGAAGGATCATGGATGGGTAGGTGCACGTGTTTGTGTTGGTCCATTTGCCTATGCAGAAACGCGCGCGCGCACACACAGTACACATCTTATGTGTATATATATTATATATATATATATATAATATATATATATATATATATATACGAATAAAACAGTACTATTTTGTATGAGCGCATATCTACAACATATATACAGTTTAACTGTTATTTGTTATGTATGTATATATCACACAAAATAATACTATTTTATATGTATAAATATAATGTATGATATATATAAAACTAAATATATATATATATATAATAATATATAAATATACATATATATATATATATATAGTATATATATATATATGTGTGTGTGTGTTGTGTGTGTGTATATATATATATATATATATATATATATATATATATATATATATATATATATATATATATATATATATATATATATATATATATATTTATATATATATATATATATATATATATATATATATATATATATATATATATATACATACTGACACATGAATCGTGGACTCATTATTGAAATTACACCTCACAGATTTCGTTGACTTGAGAGAGAGAGAGGGAATTCAGAGGAAGTTTCATAGATGAGATAATAATGACAGAGATGTGTACGGTAAGAAGGCTTGGACATGTACTACTTCGCATGGGAGGCCCGTCCCTTAAAGGGCGTTAAGACTTACCATTTTAAAGTAGGTCCTCAGAAAAGAAAAGGGCGTAGACAGAATGCAATACTGAATTGGGTTGAATATAGAATTTAGGCCACAGGCCAAGCACTGGGATCTACGAGGTCATTCAGCGCTGAAACGGAAAAAGAGAGTAAAAGGGTTGAGAGGTGTAATAGGAGGATAACCTCGTAGTTCCACTATGAATCAATTGTTAGGCGAAGGTGGAAAGTAAGATGGAGGAGAATAAGAAAGGTGGCAAAGTAAAAGGAACGATAGGGTTTGAAGGCACGCTGTTGAGAATGTTAAGTAATGCCTTCAGTGCACCGTATGAGGCGCACTAACGGCAATATCCCCCTACGGAGAAAATGCAATATGATAAATTAAAAAATCAGTATTAAAAAATATGGTAAAAAGGTGTTAATCAAGTGATATGGGGGATAAAATAATTAGAGCTTAATTTCAAAACAAATCTCGTTAAAATGACATAGTGGAGCTAAAAAAAGAGGCATAATCTAAATCTGAATTTTTTTTTAGGCTAAGGAAGGCAGCTTACTAACAACAACTCATTCCTTTATTTTATTATTATTATTATTATTTTTTTTTTTGCTCTATCACAGTCCTCCAATTCGACTGGGTGGTATTTATAGTGTGGGTTTTCCGGGTTGCATCCTGCCTCCTTAGGAGTCCATCACTTTTCTTACTATGTGCGCCGTTTCTAGGATCACACTCTTCTGCATGAGTCCTGGAGCTACTTCAGCCTCAAGTTTTTCTCGATTCCTTTTCAGGGATCTTGGGATCGTGCCTGGTGCTACTATGATTATGGGTACGATTTCCACTGGCATATCCCATATCCTTCTTATTTCTATTTTCAGATCTTGATACTTATCCATTTTTTCCCTCTCTTTCTCTTCAACTCTGGTGTCCCATGGTATTGCGACATCAATGATTGATACTTTCTTTTTGACTTTGTCAATCAACGTCACGTCTGGTCTATTTGCACGTATCACCCTATCCGTTCTGATACCATAGTCCCAGAGGATCTTTGCCTGATCGTTTTCTATCGCTCCCTCAGGTTGGTGCTCGTACCACTTATTACTACAAGGTAGCTGATGTTTCTTGCATAGGCTCCAGTGGAGGGCTTTTGCCACTGAATCATGCCTCTTTTTGTACTGGTTCTGTGCAAGTGCCGGGCATTCGCTTGCTATGTGGTATATGGTTTCATTTTTCGTATTGCACTTCCTACATATGGGAGAGATGTTATTTCCGTCTATCGTTCTTTGAACATATCTGGTTCTTAGGGCCTGATCTTGTGCCGCTGTTATCATTCCTTCAGTTTCCTTCTTTAGCTCTCCCCTCTGTAGCCATTGCCATGTGTCATCGCTGGCTAGTTCTTTAGTCTGTCTCATGTATTGTCCGTGCATTGGTTTGTTGTGCCCTTCCTCTGTTCTGTTTGTCATTCTCCTGTCTCTGTATATTTCTGGGTCTTCGTCTACTTTTATTAGTCCTTCTTCCCATGCACTCTTTAGCCACTCGTCTTCACTGGTTTTCAGATATTGCCCCAGTGCTCTGTTCTCGATGTTGACGCAGTCCTCTATACTTAGTAGTCCTCTTCCTCCTTCCTTTCGTGTTATGTATGGTCTGTCCGTATTTGCTCTTGGGTGTAGTGCTTTGTGTATTGTCATATGTTTCCTGGTTTTTTTTTATCTATGCTGCGGAGTTCTGCCTTCGTCCATTCCACTATTCCTGCGCTGTATCTGATTACTGGCACTGCCCATGTGTTATGGCTTTATCATATTTCCGGCGTTGAGTTTTGACCTGAGTATCGCCTTCAGTCTCTGCATATATTCTTTCCTGATCGTGTCCTTCATCTCTTGGTGTTTTATATCCCCTCCTTCCATTATTCCCAGGTATTTGTATCCCGTCTCATCTATGTGTTTGATGTTGCTCCCATCTGGTAGCTTTATCCCTTCAGTTCTCGTTACTTTGCCTTTTTGTATGTTGACTAAGGCACATTTTTCTATTCCAAACTCCATCCTGATGTCCCCAGATACAATCCTTACAGTCTGCATTAGGGTATCTATTTCCTTGGTGCTCTTACCATACAGCTTGATGTCGTCCATGAACATCAGATGGTTGATTCTGTTGCCTCTTTTCTTGAGTTGGTACCCGGCATCCATCTTCTGAAGTACTTTTGTCATGGGAATCATGGCTACTACGAAGAGTAGTGGGGACAGTGAGTCGCCCTGGAAGATCCCTCTCCTGATATTAACCTCTGCTAGTCTTATTCCAGAGCTTGTAAGTATTGTATTCCAGTTGCGCATTGTATTTTTGAGGAAGCTGATGGTGTTTTCCTCTGCCCCATATATTTTCAGGCATTCTATTAGCCATGTGTGTGGTATCATGTCGAAGGCTTTCTTATAGTCTATCCATGCCATGCTTAGGTTGGTTTTCCTTCTCATACTGTTCTTCATTACCATTTTGTCTATCAAGGAGCTGGTCTTTTGTGCCCCTACACTTCCTTCTGCAGGCCTTTCTGTTGGTGGGGGATGGTGTTTGTCTCCTCTAGGTAGTTGTATAGCCTTTCACTGATGATACCTGTTAGTAACTTCCACATTATTGGTAGGCAGGTGATAGGCCTGTAGTTACTGGCTATATTTCCCTTACTCTTGTCTTTTTGTACTAAGGATGTTCTTCCTGTGGTCATCCATTTGGGTGCATGGTGATTTGAGATATAATGCTGGAGTTGTTCTGCTATTCGTGGGTGTAGAGCCTTGAAGTTTTTCATTATTATTATTATTATTATTATTATTATTATTATTATTATTATTATTATTATTATTATTTTATTAAAAGTAATGGCTACTTCAGCAGCATTACACTTGTAGAGATTCTTCTCTATTTTGCGAATAGCGCTTTTTTTCAGTGCTACTTAAACAGGCCAGTAGAGCGCCTATAGAGGTCATGGTAAAATACAGGGTCAAAATAGGTGTATATATTTGAATTTTACAGATAAACTATGATACCATAGTCATCAAAGTCATTACGATTCTCTCTCTCTCTCTCTCTCTCTCTCTCTCTCTCTCTCTCTCTCTCTCTCTTAAAGCGAGCTTTCGTCTGAGCTGCCAGACATCCTCGGGCTGGGAAGCTGAGGGTGGACTGATCTTGGTGCGGTGTCCGTCCTCCTTATATCTGTGGTTGACAGCAAGGGGTCTGCCCCATGCTTGTCTCCTATTGGCTGGTGGCGGTGAGTCTTGTTTTCATTGGCTGCCTGAGCCAGGTCTCAAGCCACTTTCCTCGAACCGATGGTTGCGTTGCAGCATATCCTGCAGCCGCCTGGACCTCCTAAGCGGCGCTGTAACATTGATGGGCGTTGCGCTACGCTGTGGGACGTCACGGCTACTTTGATTTCCATCGGTTTGCAGGAGTACCTCGTTCGGGGGGCGTTGTCATCCATAGAGTTGTCATGATCGTGGTGTCATTGTTAGTGGCAGGTCTTCTCATACTCGTAGGAGGAGAAATTCTTCCTGCGTCGTATTCAGTGAAGGTTTTATTTGCTGGATGAGGAGCGCCTCCAGCAGGCGCAACCGACGGGGCAATCAGGGGCCTTCCCGATGATCTTCGTGTTCTTTATGATGACATCTCGGGAGATGGCCTCGTGATGTTGGTGCGGGCGTGATTCTTTATAGCCCCCTCTTCGGGCGTGGCACGAGAGTCTCTTCGACAGTCGCATGGTAGTCATACCTACGTAGGCCCGCCGCCTGCATTCGCGGACTGGGCATGTATACTGGTACACTACATGCGTCTGCTTCAGGGGTTCTCGTACCTGTGGAGAGGGGTTATTTTTCATAATAAGATCGCGCGTCCTCCGATTCTGGTAATATATGATTAAGTCGATATTCTTGGTGTCGTCAGTCGGGGATACATTATCAGAAATAATTTTCTTGATGGCGTCCTCTTCTTCACGGTAATGGGAACTCATGAAGGCTTTGTAGTACAGCTTGATATTATCCTGGGGGCGGGGCTGCGGGCTCTCACTACCGTACCATTTCTCCAGGGCTGTGCGGACTTCCTTGCTGATTAATTTTATTTGAGTACCCGTTATTCACAAGTACTTGGGAGGCGCGGTCGAGTTCCTGGTGAGTGTCCTGCCAGGTCGAGCAGTGGGAGAGGGCCCTCCTGACGAAGGCCCTGACGGTGGTGCTTTTGAATCTGGCGGGGCACTCGCTGTCTCCGTTGAGGCAAAGTCCTAAATTGGTTTTCTTTGTGTAGACTGAAGTACGGAGACCGTCTTCCGTCTTGCTTACAAGGACGTCGAGGAAGGGGAGCCGATCGTCGGAGCTGCGTTCGATGTGTAATTCAGCACACTACACTGCGAAATGCTTGACGGAGGGGCTTCTACCTCATCTTCGGCGTCGACTTGCACAAAGATGTCGTCAATATAACGTCCATATCTGCGGGGTTGCTGCATCCTGGCGAAGACCCGTTCCTCCACGGTGCCCATATAAAAGTTAGCGAAGAGGACCCCCAGTGGGGAGCCCATCGCCACGCCGTCCTTTTGGCAGAACATCTGGCCACGGTGGGTGGAGAAAGGGGCCTTCTTCATGCAAATCTCCAGCAGCGTACGGAGCGAGGCTTCCTGTATGTTGAGGGGCGCTGTCGACTGATTCCTGTAGAGACACGATCAAGGATTATATCTATGGTTTCGTTTACAGGCACGTTCGTAAATAGGGACTCCACATCCAGCGAGGCGATAATCCCGGTACCAGGGGCGTCCTTGATGGCTTCTAAGAACTCTGCCGAAGACTGCAGGCTGTACCGACTCGGGACGTAAGGGGTCAAAATTTGGTTGAGGCGTTTAGCCAGGCGGCGGTACGTAGGGGCGGGCGTCTGGCTGATGATCGGCCGGAGGGGGTTTCCTTGTTTGTGGGTTTTTACATTGCCATATAAATAACCCAGGCTGTAGTCTCCTTGTATGGGCGGGAGGTGCACAGCATTTGTTGCAGAATTCACTGCGCTGATGACTCCGTTAGCCTCCCTCTTGATGTCGTCTGTCGGGTTCCTCGTCAGGCGCTCGAACTTGCTCTCGTCAGACAAAATAGCACCAGCTTCTCGTCTGACGAGAGCAAGTTCGAGCGCCTGACGAGGAACCCGACAGACGACATCAAGAGGGAGGCTAACGGAGTCATCAGCGCAGTGAATTCTGCAACAATGCTGTGCTC
This sequence comes from Macrobrachium nipponense, assembly GCF_015104395.2. NCBI lineage: Eukaryota > Metazoa > Arthropoda > Malacostraca > Decapoda > Palaemonidae > Macrobrachium > Macrobrachium nipponense. The sequence goes on from NC_087221.1 coordinate 23,405,822, forward strand.
ACCCCCGCCCATACAAGGAGACTACAGCCTGGGTATTTATATGGCAATGTAAAAACCCACAAACAAGGAAACCCCCTCCGGCCGATCATCAGCCAGACGCCCGCCCCTACGTACGCCTTGGCTAAACGCCTCAACCAAATTTTGACCCCTTACGTCCCGAGTCGGTACAGCCTGCAGTCTTCGGCAGAGTTCTTAGAAACCATCAAGGACGCCCCTGGTACCGGGATTATCGCCTCGCTGGATGTAGAGTCCCTATTTACGAACGTGCCTGTCGACGAAACCATAGATATAATCCTTGATCGTGTCTACAGGAATCAGTCGACGGCGCCCCTCAACATACCGGAAGCCTCGCTCCGTACGCTGCTGGAGATATGCACGAAGAAGGCCCCTTTCTCCACCCACCGTGGCCAGATGTTCCGCCAAAAGGACGGCGTGGCGATGGGCTCCCCACTGGGGGTCCTCTTCGCTAACTTTTATATGGGCACCGTGGAGGAACGGGTCTTCGCCAGGATGCAGCAACCCCGCAGATATGGACGTTATATTGACGACATCTTTGTGCAAGTCGACGCCGAGGATGAGGTAGAAGCCCTCCGTCAAGCATTTCAGCAGTGTAGTGGTGCTGAATTACACAGTCGAACGCAGCTCCGACGATCGGCTCCCCTTCCTCGACGTCCTTGTAAGCAAGACGGAAGACGGTCTCCGTACTTCAGTCTACACAAAGAAAACCAATTTAGGACTTTGCCTCAACGGAGACAGCGAGTGCCCCGCCAGATTCAAAAGCACCACCGTCAGGGCCTTCGTCAGGAGGGCCCTCTCCCACTGCTCGACCTGGCAGGACACTCACCAGGAACTCGACCGCGCCTCCCAAGTACTTGTGAATAACGGGTACTCAAATAAATTAATCAGCAAGGAAGTCCGCACAGCCCTGGAGAAATGGTACGGTAGTGAGAGCCCGCAGCCCCGCCCCCAGGATAATATCAAAGCTGTACTACAAAGCCTTCATGAGTTCCCATTACCGTGAAGAAGAGGACGCCATCAAGAAAATTATTTCTGATAATGTATCCCCGACTGACGACACCAAGAATATCGACTTAATCATATATTACCAGAATCGGAGGACGCGCGATCTTATTATGAAAAATAACCCCTCTCCACAGCAGACGCATGTAGTGTACCAGTATACATGCCCAGTCCGCGAATGCAGCGGCGCCTACGTAGGTATGACTACCATGCGACTGTCGAAGAGACTCTCGTGCCACGCCCAAGAGGGGGCTATAAAGAATCACGCCCGCACCAAACATCACGAGGCCATCTCCCGAGATGTCATCATAAAGAACACGAAGATCATCGGGAAGGCCCCTGATGCCCGTCGGTTGCGCCTGCTGGAGGCGCTCCTCATCCAGCAAATAAAACCTTCACTGAATACGACGCAGGAAGAATTTCTCCTCCCTAACGAGTATGAGAAGACCTGCCACTAACAATGACACCACCGATCATGACAACTCTATGGATGACAACGCCCCCGAACGAGGTACTCCTGCAACCGATGGAAATCAAAGTAGCCGTGACGTCCCACAGCGTAGCGCAACGCCCATCAATGTTACAGCGCCGCTTAGGAGGTCCAGGCGGCTGCAGGATATGCTGCAACGCAACCATCGTTCGAGGAAAGTGGCTTGAGACCTGGCTCAGGCAGCCAATGAAAACAGACTCACCGCCACCAGCCAATAGGAAGACAAGCATGGGGCAGACCCCTTGCTGTCAACCACAGATATAAGGAGGACGGACACCGCACCAAGATCAGTCCACCCTCAGCTTCCCAGCCCGAGGATGTCTGGCAGCTCCAGACGAAAGCTCGCTTTAAGAAAGAGAGAGAGAGAGAGAGAGAGAGAGAGAGAGAGAGAGAGAGAGAGAGAGAATCGTTAATGACTTTGATGACTATGGTATCATAGTTTATCTGTAAAATTCAAATATATACACCTATTTTGACCCTGTATTTTACCATGACCTCTATAGGCGCTCTACTGGCCTGTTTAAGTAGCACTGAAAAAGCCGCTATTCGCAAAATAGAGAAGAATCTCTACAAGTGTAATGCTGCTGAAGTAGCCATTACTTTTAATAAAGTATGCTTGAGAGAGGGTCTGCTTCCTAAGTACACTAATATTATTATTATTATTATTATTATTATTATTATATTATTATTAGCTAACAAAGCCATGGAGAAGTATGAATTTATTAAAATCGTAACTGAAAAAACACTTTGAATTCTGGTTTTTCTTTTTCAAAACTAACTGTAAATATATAATACCGTTATCTTTAATTAATTAAGCCTTTAATGAAGCCTTTTCATGCAAATATAAATCACGTCCAAACAGCATTTTGCACCAGTCATTATCATACACACTTCAAACCTCAAATTTTCATGCTGGTAACCATTACAAGTAAAATATATCTCCAAATTTCAACCATTACAAGTAAAATATATCTCCAAATTTCTTCCTAAATGTAAATTCTACAGTAAAAGCCTTTGTAAAACGTAAGGCAACGTCGGCAATATACTATAATTCCTCCTCGCGAGTTGGACGCGCACACGAGAAGAAACGACATTAATTCTGCAATCTTTTCCATTTTTATAAACATTACGAACCCGCCAGTTGAAGGCTCAGTAACCTGCAAATGTCTCGTGGCTTATCAGCTTTCTCCTGGATGTCTTGCGCGCATTTTTCACTTAATTACCCCCGCCGTAAAGTTCTCTGATTTGCAGGCGAGGCACACGGAAACTTGTCCGAAATAAATTCTAAGCCGTTATTTAGACGGCAGCTCGTTCTCTCTCTCTCTCTCTCTATCTCTCTCTCTCTCTCTCTCCTCTCTCTCTCGTCCTTCCACGTTTTCCGGCTATTTCTTTTTTACTCCCCAGCTTCCCCTTCTACTTTTCTGTTTTCGCTTCCTTCGTCAACTTCCTTTCTCATTTCTTTGTTGTTTTTCACTTTGGGTCTTAATTTTTTCTAGTCATTCGTTTTACCTTTATATTTTCGCTACTTGTTTTCGTCTGTGTTTTTCCGTTGCGATTTTTTTTATGTTTTACCTTCTTTCGTTCTTAAGGAAAGTTCTCCCTTTCTTTCCACCTACATCACTTTGCTTCGTCTTTTTTTCTTTTTCGTGAAATAATTTTTTTTGGGGGGTAATTTCCCCATTTCCTATACTTTCCTCTTTGATTTCGTGAGCTTTATCCTCCTCCCCACCCCGAAATTACTTTAATTTTTATCTGTTCTGCTTAGTAACCTCCTTTTCAACTTTTTCCCTAATTATCGAATCGCCATCTCTTGCTCATTCTTCGCCTGTTTATATTTCTCTCCTTTTTCTCCTTCGACGAGCTTCCTACCTCCTCGGGCAGAATCACCGGAAGCTAAGGAACCCGAGGCAGGAAAACGCAGCAGCTGGAGCCGGGTCGGAAGTCCCTCGAGATATTTTGTCCATTACACAGCGCACACCCACATTGTTCCGCCATGGCGTCTTGCCTCTCTACTCCTCCTCCTCCTCCCCCCTTCCCCTTCCCCTCCTCCTCCTCCTCTTCTTCTTCTTCTCTCCTCCTCCGTAATCCTCCTCCTCCTCTTCTTACCCTTCCTTCTCCTCCTCCTCCTCCTTCCTTTGCTTCTTCTTCCTGATATTTGTTTCACATCCTAATTCTTTTCTCTGGGCTTTTACGAGTTCGGGTACCTGTTTTTTTTTTCTTCTTAAAATTTGCTCTGTACGCGTTTTCTCCTGTCTTCTTCTTCTTCTTCCTCTTCTTCTTCTTCTTCTTCTTCTTCTTCTTCTTCTCCTCGTTGCTTCACAGCCTCTTTTATTTCTCTCTCGACTTTTGCGAACACAAGACCCACTGGCGTCCTTTCAAAAAGGTTTTAACTTTAAATCATTTTTACGCTCATTGTGCAGCTGTGCTCTAAAATTCTTCAGTTTTTATATTTCACGGTACTACGAAATGTTTATGAATAGATTCTTTTTTATGTATAGAATATATTCCTTTTAAACTACAGTATTTTAATATCCCTCATTCCACAAAGTTTTACGGGCCTCAAAAAAAAAAAAAAGAAAAAACAAAAAAACCGCTTTAATATTGTGAAAAAAAAGTGAGCTTTTTCTAGTACTGCCATCTATTGGTGGTCTGTTACAACAGCGCGGGCTTGATTTTGCCCACAAGAGGCCGAAGTTCCTGTCTTGCTTATATCATATTCGAGCTCTTGCCAGGGCCATTAATGACTGATGCGTCCTTAACATATTATGTTTTTATCCTGAGGTATACTAAAATAATATATCATGTGATTAAGTTATTTCTGGTAATTATTTACGACAATTAATTACTCAAATAAGCAAACTATTCGAGTAAGCTATTCAAGAAAATTATTCGAGTAAGCTACTTGCGAAGGTAAGCAATTCAAGGAAGTCATTGAAGTGTGCAAATCATTCAAGAAAGTTATTTAAAGAAAGTCTTTGAATACAAGATGCTCAAGTGAGTTATTCACGTTAAGAGAAGCCATTCAAATGAAAGTTATTCAGGTAAATTATTCACGTAATGAAATTCGACAAGTGAGTCAGTTATCCAAGCAAGAAAATTATTCAAGTCATTCATATGAGTTTATTTTTTTTACGATTAAGAAAGTTATTCAAGTAATTCAGTATCTCTTCCAAAAGCATCGAACGATGGCAATATAAATCTCCAAGCCAGGAGAGAGAGAGAAAAAAGAGATATATAAAGATGGCAAATGTGCGTACACATGTGGTTACCGAAGCCATTACTTATCATACGAGTGCAAGAAAAATATAAGAAACTGTTTTCTGCCGTAAAATATGATTCCGGAGGAGGGAGATTTTACTCCGAGGAAAATGGTCGGAGGTGGTCGGAAGGGAGGCAGACAGAATTTGTTGTTGAAGTTCTTGTCTTCTGCAATTTTCGGGACTTTGCGGTTTTAAAATGAATGGTTCTCTCTCTCTCTCTCTCTCTCTCTCTCTCTCTCTCTCTCTCTCTCTCTCTCTCGTTTTTTGGGGGAAGCTCTTCAGGGCCAATTTGGTCAACAAAAGGGCAATCATTTTCTATTTGATGGACAAATATGGTTCATTACAGGCAGTATAGAAAACCTTCAGAGGTTTTATTTACTCAATAGAGATTAGGTTTGCTGTGTTTTCCACTCTCCTTTCTCTGGGAGAAATTTACGGCCACGAGGAAAACTCTTCCTTTTTTCCTTCTCGGGAGAATCCCACGACGAAAAGCGACACAAATAGGGTTTATAGAGCACCCACATCCCCTCTTGAGATCTGTTAATTGAAAATTGTTTTCATCTTCAGAGAGAGAGAGAGAGAGAGAGAAAAAAAAGAAATAAAAGAAAAGTAACGTGACCACATGTCTAACTGCCAAGATAAGCTGTGTCATCCATCAATTGAATGTTACTATAATTTCCTGAGAGAGAGAGAGAGAGAGAGAAAAGTAACGTGACCACATGTCTAACTGCCAAGATAAGCTGTGTCATACATCAATTGAAAGTTACTATAATTTCCTGAGAGAGAGAGAGAGAGAGAGAAAAAAAAAGTAACGTTATCTCATGTCTAACTGCCAAGATAAGCTGTGTCATACATCGATTGAAAGTTACTATAATTTCCTGAGAGAGAGAGAGAGAGAGAGAGAGAGAGAGAGAGAGAGAGAGAGAGAGAGAGAGAAATAGGTATTTGCTTCATCATAAAATTAAAGGCATTTCGCGTTACCCGAAGCCGAGCCCTGAATGTTTTGTCGTATTTACGCTATATGTCACGCAAATAATGAGACGTAATATTGGGCGACACCTGAAAAAGTTATACGTTACTGGAGTGCACAACAATCCACAACCGCTTGGTGCAAGGATCATTGTGTTATGATGACGTCCAAGGCCGAATGCAAGAGTAAGTTGCTGCTTTATTTTAAAAAATAAAAGATAGAAATAAACAGAAGACTGCAATTCCTCTCGCCCACTGAACAGCATAATCTGATTTGCATATCAGACAATCTGGTGAATAAACGGAAAAATAAAAGCAAAAATAATTTATGACGAAAAAAAAAAATCAGATCCTCTATGTGTTGGTGGACAGAAGCTTATCTGAAGAAATTTTAAAATATCTTTATATAACGATATATATCAATGTCATTCACTCTTTTCACCTTTCCAGTTGCAATATGATCCCACAACTTAGGTCAGTCACAAGTTTCTCACTCCACTGGCTACCTGGTCGTATTACCTATCAGCAGGTTCTAAACACTGTTTCTAAGCATTAAATATCTGGATGAGGTTGCTAGCCCATGCACTTGGGGCACATTCAGAATGTCACTGGTTGACAGTTCCAACTGAATGAAATTTCGTCAAAGCTCTATTACAATTAAATCAACATAAACAAATGTTTTATAAACCTCCAAGCAACTTTTGAGTTGGTGGGTTCCAGTTGGGCCCGATAGCCAATAAAAGGATAAAGAACGAAATAATAACCTATTATCCAAACTTCAACATTCATTATAAATCGTAATGAAGGGGGAAAGGTCCAATCCGATAGAAATATTAAATCTCTGAAATATACGACCAACAAAACGGATTGTTTTGTTGTTCCAGTTTTGTTTTGCAAAAAAAATATATAATATAATAATAATAATAATAATAATAATAATAATAATAATAATAATAATAATAATAATAATAATAATAATAATGATGGAGTTTGGAATAGAAAAATGTGCCTTAGTCAACATACAAAAAGGCAAAGTAACGAGAACTGAAGGGATAAAGCTACCAGATGGGAGCAACATCAAACACATAGATGAGAAAGGATACAAATACCTGGGAATAATGGAAGGAGGGAGATATAAAACACCAAGAGATGAAGGACACGAAAAAAACAAAAAAAAAAATCAGGAAAGATATATGCAGAGACTCAAGGCGATACTCAAGTCAAAACTCAACGCCGGAAATATGATAAAAGCCATAAACACATGGGCAGTGCCAGTAATCAGATACAGCGCAGGAAATAGTGGAATGGGACGAAGGCAGAACTCCGCCAGCATTGATCAGAAAACCAGGAAACAAATGAAAATACACAAAGCACTACACCCAAGAGCAAATACGGACAGACTATACATAACACGAAAGGAAGGAGGGAGAGGACTACTAAGTATAGAGGACTGCGTCAACATCGAAAACAGAGCACTGGGGCAATATCTGAAAACCAGTGAAGACGAGTGGCTAAAGAGTGCATGGGAAGAAGGACTAATAAAAGTAGACGAAGACCCAGAAATATATAGAGCAGGAGAAAGACAGAAAGAACAGAGGTCTGGCACAACAAACCAA
>NC_087221.1:23418176-23448176 GCF_015104395.2 Macrobrachium nipponense
GGAAGGGGGAGATAGCGCCCGCGCTGGATTTAAGCGGGCCCGGAGTTGATTTGGAAATTGCGTCACAATAATTAAATCCAAACATAATTGGACGTTCTTGTACCCGCTTGCCTACCTATGGCCTGTGTGGATGGTGCTGGTTGGGGGGGAGGGGGGTAGGGTGATTGGTCTTGAATATGTGTGTGTGTGTGTGTGTGCGCGCGCGTTGAGACATTATGAATATCAAATTGAGTCTCTTGGGAAAATGTACGTTTCGTAAACAAACGTTTTATACGACAAATTAACGTTGTACTGACAAACGTTTTTGTAATAAAAGTCTTATGAAAAGCTTTAAAAACCAGTTGCTTTACAAATTACCGCTCAATAGAAGGGCATTTAATAACGATGCGCCTTCGTGATCTATTGGAAAAAAATATTGTAAAGAAAAAAAAAAAAAAAAAAAAAAAAAAAAAAAACCAAAAAAAAAGTACATAAACATAAACTTTCCCCCCCCCCCCCCATCCCCCCCCCAAAAAATTTCCAATTAAATGCCGTTTTTTCTCACAAGTTAAAGTCAACGTTTTATACATAAACGATTTCGTCGAAACACACAAAAATATATTTCCCATACTCACACGTACAAAATGAAGTTTTTGAAGTTTTTGCAAATAGGGGATACGGCAATTAAACGCTGAAAGAATTCACATGTTCGCGCATAAAAATTAAAGGTTTTACAAATATATGCTTTATCGAGCAAACTCACACAAAAAAGATAAACAAAATCCCTATGCACACAAATAAATGAGTGCTTTCTCTATTGAACGCTTCTGTTACTAAACGTACAAAGAATATTTATATTCTCACTTACAAATAAACGATTTTACAAAACAGCGACAAAAATAAATTCGCACATGAAATCCAACGATCTTGCAAGTAAACGGTGCCATGAGCAAACATAAAAAGAATACGCGTATTTACACATTCAAATTAACGATTTTACAAATAGAGGCTTTTGGGGAGGCAAATGCACAAAAACAATTACGACCATATTCACACGTCAATGCGAGCATACAAATAAAACTAATAAAAGCGACACTTTTAGAGACACATGTTTGGAAAAAAAAATATGAAGCCTTCTGGACATTGTTTCTCTAAAAGTCAAAAACAATACCTTGAAAATAAACGGCAATGGGACTCGTTACTGCCAATATAAATCGGTTTTGGAAGAAAAACCAGAAAAAAAGGAGGGCTTGGTCTCCTCTCTCTCTCTCTCTCTCTCTCTCTCTCTCTCTCTCTCTCTCTCTCTCTCATGCTTTCCGTCGATACAGAATAAAGTTCCGTTCTTTTTTTATATATTTTGGAATGATCCGATTAAGCGGCACGAAAAACTATTTTCATCTCCTGAAAGAAAAAATAAAAGGTTTTATAGTTTTTATTATATGTTTTTGACGAAGAAACTGATATTGAATAATTTCTTACACTGATCTGAACTGTAAGTACTCAAAATTTTATTTTCACTTCCCTCTCAGTGGCAAATATCCAATCAACAGTTACTAACCAAGTATTAAATATAGCCAATAAATAGCTATTAACCAAACCATCAACTTATATGACAAAGAAAGAGGAAGATTTTAGAGGGAAAAAAAGACGAAAATTGCAGGTAAATCCAAATGTGACAGACACTCTGATGATTAATGAGAAAAACAATTAGGATAGGTCAATTATTATTATTATTATTATTATTATTATTATTATTATTATTATTATTATTATTATTATTATTATTATTATTATTATTCAGAAGATGAACCGTATTCATATGAGCATCTAAAGAAAAAGCAGACTAAGAATAGGAAAAACAACTTCGACAAAAATTCTGAAATGCCAAAATCTCTTCATAAGAAACTACCCATTAGGTTCTGTCTTCCCCTTCTACAGGGAGTTAACGAACAGATCTGACCACTCCCAAGGTTAACAAATAGCCAGCCATTGCTGCAGACAATTGCTTGCCCTAACAAGCAATCGTAAACGGGAACTGGTGCTTGACCAGGGCCTCCTAAAAATCATCTGGAGAAGACCAACCAGCTGCTTGGCACCAGCTGGTGGGAAGGGAGAGCTTAGTTAACCAGGCAACCACATTATTTTTTCTTCTTTTAAATCTCTCCTGTTTCTTTCTCCTTATTTTTTGTGGAAATTCTTTTTGTTTTCTCACGAGTTTCAGATTTTATTTTTTTAAATCGCCTGTTAGCTGCATGAATTTGGACAGGGTCGCGGATGTACTGTATTGATTGAAAAGAATTGTATTCTTTTTCGTACTGAAAGCGATATTCTGGTAAGTTTGCAATGACATCTTTACTTATGGTATACTCAGAAACATAATGATTTACATTTCCTTGTCAATGAGTCAGTGATAGCAAAACTTGAGTCCACTGGTTGTAGACCATCCCTACTACACACAAAAAGTAATATTTACATATCAACATTATTGTTATTATTATTTTCTTTGTGCTATCAAGCACATGACTTTGGAGAGCATTTTCCTGTTAAAGATTTAGTGGGTAACTGAACGTGTTACGCACAGAAAATCATATATATGGATACACTTCTACTACGTACAACTATTAATATTATTGTTATCTACCAGTAACCTTTTTGTTTGTGCGGATTCGACACCAATTATTTCGATATTAATAATTAAATAAACAAATCGTTTTCTATATGCCTGTTTATGAAAATAGGATTACATATCTCAAATATACATAAAAAATTTTCTACGATCTTACATTTTATCCGTGAGAGCAATCCATAACTTCGTTCAAAGATTCTAATGTATATTTTTATTCAGCCTCCTAAACTTCAGAGAATATATTCATTTTAGCGGAACGAAAAATGTTTTGATCTGAATAAAGAGCACTAGGTGAAAATCACGTAATTTCGGTCAGTAACATACCTGTTGAAAGGGACATTCTCAAATGCGATGTTCATTTCAACGTGCATAAAATGCATACTCACGCGCATGCAATTAGCGAAAATTATCAAGCACCCGCGTTAAACGCAAACTGGCGCATTTGCAGATGCCCTTGTACACAGATGCACATGCGATAAATGTAACCACAAATGCATACTGGTGGGTGCGTTTAGACAGGCACAGCCAAAACCTTACCTCAGTCATGAGTATAATAAGCTTAAATTCATACATAATTAAGTGTACATAATGAATCTGGACTCGCATGCATCCGTATGAAAATCAAATACGCACACAGATGCAAACTCTCTCTCTCTCTCTCTCGGCGCGCGCGCGCACGCAATGAAAGTAAACTGACACAAACAGAAAAGTCAAACTACTCTGCATGCGTGCACGCACAGACAGGCACAGAAATGGTTCTCCTCGATAACGAGGGACTGGCATTATGAAACACGTATCATACGCAACTTCCCACACAAACGCGACGAACGTCGGCGCGCATGCGCAGCCGACCCACTCCACGGACTCGCCTCGGTAATGAAGGGAGGATGTATCAGGATTAGTATCATCAAATTGGTATTACACGCAAATTCGCACGCACCTGGAAAAGCTTGCGCGCAAGCCCGCACGTAACGAACGTAAAGCCCCACACACACACACACGGGGATATAAATCCGGGTTGAAATCGCCTGACCCCGCTATTAAGGAAATTAGGAAGATGGGACGTGACACTTTTCGGAATGAGATGACCTTAATACATATGATGAGAGATAAAAGCAGAGGATTTGGAGGAAAGGAACGAGTGAGGAATGTTGCAGAGAGAGAGAGAGAGAGAGAGAGAGAGAGGATACGGATTACAGGGTGAAGGGTAGGCGGTGGAGGAGTGTGGGGAGAGGGTGCCGTTTGTTGGGGGGGGGGTTAGGAAGGGGGAGGGAGGATGTCGAAGGGGAGTAGGAGGCGATGATAACCGAAGAAGGACATTTTAAAGTGGTGCTTCTGCAAGAAAAGAGAAAGCAGCAGCCAAGATCTTGAATTGGGCCGCATTGTACAAGACCACCATACATACATGCGTTATGGTGGCATACATGCTGTCAAATGCCGAAATATACATCGGTACACGTCGAGACGGATAACTACAGACACAAAGGCGTACATTTCCATATATTTCGTATATTCATGAATTAGCATAACATACATACACACACACACACACACACACACACACATATATATATATATATATATATATATATATATATATATATTGAATAATATATCTATGCATATATATATATATATATATATATATATGTGTGTGTGTGTGTGTGTGTGTGTGAAATCTAGAAAAAAATGTACGCAAGACAGCGAATTATTAACACAGCCAGGAGTATATTAAGTTACATATACATTTTAATGAGATATAATCCCCCGTCTTTTAGAATGTGAAACATTATTTTTCATTTCGTGAAATTTCTCGGTAGCCTACCTTCTCAATAATGTTTCTTATCTTGTTATTTTTATTATTACAAACAGCATGCGCAGTCTACTACTACTACTACTTCTACTAGTGGTCTTTATTTCATTAGACCTTTGCAATGCAATAACTGTATTCTATCCAGTCATTGACTTATGGGAATAACGTTAAATTCATTATAAAAAACGTCCAGAAAAATCCTCTGGTAATGTAAATATTTTCGTAAAGAGATACGCATGTATGATTCAACCGGTCTCAAATATATGAATACATACTCTCTCTCTCTCTCTCTCTCTCTCTCTCTCTCTCTCTCTCTCTCTCTCTCTATATATAATATATATATATATATATGCATACATGTTGTATGAATGCATGTATGTCTGACTCTGTGTATATTGCACATTCAAGGTTTCGCAAGTCGTAAAGCATATTCCTTTCTCCGCCTCTCTCTCTCTCTCTCCTCTCGTCTGTTCATCTCCTCTCTCTTCCTCTCGTCTCTCTCTCTCTCTCTCCTTCCTTCGGGGATGTTTGCAGAGGCAGGCATGAATCACCGAGGCGTTCCAATTATTTGAAAATTATTATATAGTGCTTTCTCTGAAGATACAAAACGGGAACACTTTGTTACTGGCGACTGGTGCGTGTGTAGGTGATATATGCGAGGCATATCCACGATGACTCCTCCTGTTTAAAGCTGTATTTTACGTTTTCCTGCGAGATTCACTGGTGTTTGCTGCATATATCTACGAAGGGGATGACGAATAACTCGATAAATAGGACAGATAAATATGCATTAATAGCATCAGCAATCAAGGAATTAGGAATAATTTGTATGCATGTGACCATGCAGTATTTACGGTCGCGAGCGTTAAGATGGTGAATGTTTTTGAGGGTAATAGATATTTGACAATATATTCTCTCTCTCTCTCTCTCTCTCTCTCTCTCTCTCTCTCTCTCTCGTTATATTACATACGAGGGAGTATCAGAAAAACATTCGCCTAAAGCAATGCATTTATACAGGGCGTGCAAATGCATGCATGGCCGATGAGCTACTGATCAACACGAAATGAATGCAACGGCTCCGTTCCCTTTAAAAAAAATCCACGGACAAATGATTACTTTTTTAACAATTAAGAGATCGTAAGACCAAGTAAAGAAGGGAATGAAAAAGAATGAAACTACATCAATGGAGGAGATAAACTTGCCCACTGAATTACGAATATAACAAGTGTCGTGGAATACGGAGTCAGAAAGAAATTCCAAAGCTAGGCAACACGTGGTTTTACGACAACAAACTTACAGGAAAGAGATTCATTCTTTCGATGTCTTTAAAAAAAATTTGTTTGACAAGCCTTTGCAAACTCTCAGGATTGCAATTTACTCTCTTGTACACAACCTTTCCCACATAAGCCCGCGAACTCAGAGGAACGACATTCACCTTTTTGGCTATGAGTTTTTTTTTCATGATCTTAGATCACGAACTTACCAGATCGATAAAAATTCTTTACAAGTGTTTTTCATTCTTTGATACACGCTCGCAAACTCGCAAACTAACTAGAATGACATCTAATTGTGCTTTGAACTCGTATAAATGATATCGACTCTTTTCAATACGAGTTTTCCTCACAAAACCGGCTCGGAAACTGACAGGAACGTTATTAACCTCTCTGGATACCAGATTTCTCCACAACACCGGCTCGCGAATTCACGGGAACGTTATCACTGGCGATAAGCACTTTTTGCAGGAGAGTTTGTGCTACACCGCTCGCTCACGAACTCACAGGAACGATATCCACTATTTGGAGTCGAGTTTTTCTTCCGTAGGCTTGCGAACTCCTCGGAGCGCGTTCAAACCCAAAGGGAGGGAAACCTTCGGGAAGAATAATAACAAATAAACCGCGAAAACCATTGCGAGTGATTTTTCCCCCGACGAATACCGGAAAGCCGTAACAAAGACATAGAGGGAGAGAGAGAGATGACCCAGTTTGGTTGCGTTCTCATTTGCATATCAAAACCCCGAAGGCTTTGATGTGCAAACAGTCAATTATCAAAGAGCGGTGGCTACCAGTTACAAGCCGAGTGAAATTGGTCTCCGCCAGAGAGAATATGTTTACCCTCTTGTTCTCCATTTGCATCTATGGAGCAGTTTTCGCCCTTCCGCCCGAGGGAGGAATCCGGAAGAGATGACAGATGAACGGCGACGGGTTATAATCTGCGTCGCGTTAAGAATTTGCTTTTCCACTTTCATTTCTTATTCATCTGTATCTGAACATTACATTCTTCTTTATTTATCTATCTATTTAGTTATTCATTTACGTATTTGCTCTGTAACACTGTTTTCAATTTGAGGTATGGAAGCGGATGGTAGTACTCAATAATAAAATAGATTTTTTTCATCTGGATGTTTAATATTATGATAACTTTTCAATTGTATAACTACTTACATTCTATCTGTCTATCTACTAACTGTTTTGCGAATTTATTCACGGCGTGTTGTCTTATGATCGCCTATTAGGACAACAACAACAACAACAACAACAACAACAACAATAATAATAATAATAATAATAATAATAATAATAATAATATAATAAATACTTCTTTGGATGTCTATGGTTCCCGGACCACTGTTTTGATATACAGCGCCTTGAAAGTAATAAAATACTTATTTGCCAAGATTAATAATGCTGAACTGGAAATGTTGTGGATGTGAAATCATTAATAGCACTCTATTTGTCTTCTCAGGCATCAGTGCAACCAGTTGGTGCTCACACGCGGCTCTCAAAATCTTTTGCAAGCGTATAACGATTATTATCTTACTACAATGGGCATTAAGTTTGTCCGTCCGTCTGTCATTCAATCACGGCCAAAAGATTGGTCCGATGGGCATGAAACTTGCCAGGGTTATAGTTGGGACCCCTAGGATGGTTTATAATGGGGTTTAATCCTACTCGCCCCCCATCAACCCCCGCCCCCCCCTAATGGGCGTTATGTCTCCGTCCCTTTCAAGTTACGGGTGGGGGTAACCAGCTAGTGTTTTAAATGCAGGTTAGGGCGACCGCGGTCGATTTTCCATTTCATTTTTTTTAAAATCTTATCCGGGTTCTGTCCCTTCGGCAACTCATCCGCACTGATTCCTGCTTTTCGTTTTTCTTCTCCGTCTCCTCTTACCTAATTGTCCAACTTGTCTAACATAGTCTTGCAATAGTTTTAACCTCTGACACGAACTAATTCTTCGGTCAGCCCAGAGAAAGTCCAGGACGAGACCCGGTGGTCAAGACCGACTTCTATATGCTAAGTCAAACAACAAAATCCTGAAAGTAATCATTTGGCCTAAAGCACCTTAAATAATTTAAGCTAGAAATTCTTTAATTATCTCCCTGTATGGGATAGTCGAATGCTAGATAGTCAACGCCTAAATGCTCTCACCTACATCGGTAACATTTGAAAATATCTCTGTGAATAGGATCGTGAAATAGTTATTTTTTTTTTAGGCCTCAATGCACTCACCAAAAAAAAAAAAAAAAAAAAAAAAAAATGGAAACATTGGAGAATATCTCTGTAGGTACTATAATAGCCGAGCGCTGAATTGTCTAGGCCCAAATACACTCACACATTTGGGAATATTTTTTTGCATGGTGGTCGAATAGCAGCACTGTGCAGAGAATTAAAGGATTTGTTCTAAAATGACGGCCCTTCCCGGAAAACATGAGAAAAACACAAAGCGCAGAGTTAGGGGAAAATGCCATTTCGAACCTTTGCCAAAAAAAAAAAAAAAAAAAAAAAAAAAAAAAAAATCAGTTTTACTTTTTGGGAAACATTTGCCTCATGCCTTTTGAAATGTATGATTTATGAGCGTATCTAGTCTTTAAAAAGGAAGACCATAAAAAGAAAATGAAATCTGTGTACCGAGGAGATTGGATTTTCAATTTGCTGAATCGGTAAAAGATGGGATATTGAGGAAATTATTATTATTATTATTATTATTATTATTATTATTATTATTATTTATTATTATTATTATTATTATTATTATTATTATTATTATTAAGAATTGCAATAAAACACAATTGACAATGACCAATATAAGACTATAAAGATAATAATGATACTATTATTATTATCGACTGTTGACCAATTATTCTTTGCATAAACTTATGAATATAGGAAAGGTATGAAAAGTCACTTATGAGAATTAAAAAATGGATGCAAAAGATTTAGTTAATTAATCAGAGATTTAACTTAAAACTAAATATGTAACTCCAATGTTATTCACCATTTCATGGTTGGCAATGTTATAATTGACTTTCTTTTTCTTTTCGGGTAATATATGAAACTATCTTCGTGTTTATTTACAATTTCCGGAATTCACACTATATAACAGCTTGATGACGCAAAATTCGCAATTTTGGTCAATTCAGTGATCTGTTAAAAATAGATATGAAAGAATAAATATGAAAATTAATCAAATGACACAATCTTCTAAAATGATGATGATAATAATAATAATAATAATAATAATAATAATAATAATAATAATAATAATAATAATAATAATAATAATAATAATAATAATAATCTTCATGAAATAACTATTCTAAATAAAGTTTTGATTATTTAAAGCAACAGAATAGTTGAACAACTTTTTTTTGAACTTCATCAAAAAAAAAAGAATCCTGAATACTTTTATAAATTTTGGTCAGTTCAAATTTATATCTTGATACTAAGAAATTTCTCAGCTTATATTAAATACTAAGATTTACAGAAGATAAACGTATAGCGGAAGCTGGTGAAAAAATATCGATTAGTGACAATTTGCCAAGCGAATTATTAGGATTCGTAGTGGATGGGGAAGGGAAACTAGTACACTAAGGACAGGAGTTATCAAGATTAGTCAGCGAGTAAACTAAGAAGAAACGTTTGAAATAATAATAATAAGTGAATACGTTTCTATCGCTTCTCGATGGTACGATATCTTCGAAACAGACGGGATCCTCCCGACTAAATTTATGGTGAAAACAAAAGTTGACGTAAACAGCCCCAATGGTAAACAGCCGGGATCTTCCCGACTAAATTATGGTGAAAACAAAATTTTAGGTACCCAGCCCCAATGGTAAACAGCCAGGATCCGCGATGAATGTTAAACCGTCGAAACGACTGCAGAGGTATGTGTGCCAGATAACGAAGGGTCACAACAAAAGAGCGATGATGACCCAGTTCGATTCGATCCTCATTTATATCTCGCTATCTGGAGGCTTTGAAGCGCTAACTTCCAATTACCGTGGAGTTTTGGCCGCCAATTTCCGCCCGAGTTATAATGGCTAATCTCCGCTGAACATTTTTAATACTCCCCCCCCCCCCCCCCCCCCCCCCCCCCCCCCCCCCCCCCCCCCGCCCCCCCCCCCCCCACCCTCGCGCTCTCAATTTAAATATCTATTTCGTTATTCGTGGTGATGAATGGTGGAAGATAAGTGGAAAGGGTCTATTTTAGCTGATGGGCGAAACTCGTTCATTTTTTACTTTTTCTTTTCGTTTTGTTTTGCAGCTCTAGGTGACTGGGACGTTGGTCACCTGGGTACAGGGTACAGCATTATCCAGACGGTCTCTCCCTGAACTCATTGTCCTAAGCAAATGTAGCATTATAATCTAATTTAATATTCCAAACCTAACACAGCATTACAAGCGTAATTAGATACTCCTAAACTACTATGCATGCCAGAGGCCACGAAATAGTGTTTTTCGTAAATAAACTTTTAAACCGACGGTTTCAAACATTGTCCTAATTTATGGTAGTACACTGAATTGACGGATGTGCCTAATTAAGCCGTTTACTTTTAGAAAAAAAAAAGACCAACTCCTTGCCTTTTCTCAAGTGGCGCTCTATGACGCAGAGCCATCCCCTTACCTAATTATTAAAAAAAAATTATGTGTGATCATGCAATACATTAATTTGCTTTAAAAAATGGTCGTGTGGCCCAGGAGAGATAGACAATTAACTATAAGTCAAACAACCATTTGAAAACAGGGCTAAACCTATGAATTTTTTAGTGGGTAGGCACTGAACTTTTTTTATTTTACTTAGTCATTGCATATAAAATATCATACGCGTATACTGTACGCTTATTTCAGCTTTATGTATAATTTATCAATTGTTCATACATAATGAAAATTTTATTGAATAAAACACCTTTTATGTCATTGTTTAGTGAATATTCATTGTAACTACAGCAACAAATAGTTCTACAAAGTCATTCATTTTCAAGAAGTAGTGTTTTATATTTATATCTAAATCACCTAAAGACCTTTTGAGTGAAATTAATTTAGCGGGTGAGTAATTTATTTTTGTAGGTGGGTAGTCGCCCGCCCAGGTAACATGTTACGTTTAGGCCAGTTTGGAAAAGGTAGAGTGGAGGATACGCTATACAGACGTCACCGATACACGTCTCCACTTTAGCGGAGGGTTGGGTGGCTATGTACAGCTTCAACCTCATTTCCTTAAGTAAAAAAAGTCAATGAAAACGTGGCAATACACAGTATTTCCGAAAATTAGGACGACGTTTGAAACAGTCAGTGGCATAGAAATCCATAAGTCGGTTTAAATGTTGTTTACGAAAAACACTATGTCATGGCTTCTGGAATGCAGAGTAACGTGGTGTTTTACACAATAATCAGTATTCTTCTCCTAACATTGCATTTCTAACATAATTAACATTCCTAACCTTTTATAGAATTAGTAACCTAATTTAACATTCATATACTAATATAAAATATCTAACATATGAAATTCCTAACCGAATTTGTACTTCCAGCCTAACCTATTTTCCTCAACAAAAAGCATTCGCAACATAAAGCCACACAGTATTTCTAACATGATTAGCTATTCCTAACCTAACCTAATATTCCCAGCTTATTTCAAACGAGGAGATTTTGGAACTGAAATGTCACAGAACGAGAAAAACAGAGGCAACGGGAAAATTCAATGAAAAAGGAAAGTGTTGTAAAATTTCCCCGGCAAACAAAAAAGTAAAGGACACTTTCCCCCGGCACTAATTATAGGTATTTGGACACCTGTGTTGTTCTGGCGAAAACTCGTTAGTTTTAACACTAACGATGTTTTGAATCAAAGGGATCTTTTTAATTTGCTGCCTATAGAATGAGACTACAAATAGTTTTATTTCCTTTTTATAGGGAAATGCGGCTTCAAATAACGTACGGGTGAACACTACTTCTGTGTCTTGTGTTGGAAAAGCTGCTTCGTGACCTTTTATTTATTTATTTATCTATTTTATCAATAATATAAACTGTTCTCTATGGGTCTAAACTTATACTTTATGTTTGGCCGATAACTTTGGTTAGAATTCTAAAATGCAGTTAAAATTAAGAAGACATTCTCTGTCCATATATATATATATATATATATATATATATATATATATATATATATATATATATATATATATATATATATATATAAATGCGCGCGTGTGTGTATACACACACGCACACAAAAAATCCACGCGCATATATATATATATATATATATATATATATATATATATATAGATATACATATATATATAGTGTGTGTGTTTGTGTGTGCACTCAAAATACCGAAGGAATAAAACTAAGCAAAAAGTTGAAATCCTAAAACATGACAGGAAAGGGTCGATAGAGAGGCAAATGTTGAGTGAGTAGGTCGATGCTGAGTGGTATGGGGGACTGAGTAGTTAAAAAAAAAAAAGAAAAAAAAAGCCACATACTTTTCATTTCTTATTGAAATCCACATTCTACGATTAACTATGAAAATTATATAACAAAATACATTATCCCTTTTCAGTTCATACCAGTACTCATTTATTTCAATCTCCTATAACTAGGAGCAATTCTTCGCCTTCTATTCACTTATATTGTCTTTTAACATTAACCACCAGTTTCTCAACAGGCGCGCGCGCGCGCGCACACACACACACACACACTAACAACATATTGAAAATATGAAAAAAATGTTCGGGTGAAAGAAATATGTCCAGTCATGCAATGTTATATAAGTAAAATATATTTCTCTATAATTTTACAGCTATCTTTTATAGACAAAAAGCCCCAAGTAATTGACTTTGTAAGTCAGAATGCCTATGGAAATACGATAGACAAACTGCGTTAGAAGTATCAGAAACCACACTCTGAATAATGGATGAAACGTTTTGTGGCAAAAATTGATGTGACCAACTCAAAAGCTGATTTGAAACAAAATATTCCTTTTGAGTTGCTCAAAATCGCATGAATAATAAAGAACGGCTTCTGTCGTTGCTATTCTG
The DNA here is from genome assembly GCF_015104395.2 of Macrobrachium nipponense. NCBI lineage: Eukaryota > Metazoa > Arthropoda > Malacostraca > Decapoda > Palaemonidae > Macrobrachium > Macrobrachium nipponense. Next base: position 23,430,907 of record NC_087221.1, read on the forward strand.
AAATTATAATAATGCTTTTCAGCGACTGAGTCAATATTGCTGACTGGACACAGGGACTAATGTGACTTATTGGTTTATGTAGATACCGTAATCAGTTGATTGCACGTTCATACCTGGAAATATACTATATATATACATATAATTATATATACATATATACACATACGTATATATATATGCATATATACATACATATATATGTATATATATATATATATATATATATATATCTATATATATATATACATATATATACATATTATATATTGCTACTTTCGAAATGCATGTTTCCCCTCTTTGAAATGTCATGTAGATTGTGTAACATTTTTTCAGATTCCTAGATAGTTTAGAGATAGGATGTTTTAAATGTGTGTTCAGATTTCGCATTACATATTGTAAAAGAATATATATATATATAACGTAGAAGTAAAGAGAGAGAGATTTTCTTTGTCCGTTCGAAACTATGATTGTTTCCCCTTTTATGTCAACACTGTAAGATTAGAGGGTCTGCGAGATCCGTTTGCTTTCCTAAATCTGTCAACGCGTTTTGATAAGCGTGCTCAAATCTTCATTTGTGTTTTGGGGAATCTGTCATCGTACGTGATAAGACTTCTCCTTCGTGTTGATCGAGTAAAGTACATCTTTTTTTTTTAACAGACTGGTCTTGTACGTGTATGTCTTTGCCGAGAGCCACGTGGGGATTGCACATTTTTTATGTGAAGTTGCATCAGATTTCCGAAGCTTCTAGAATTTTTGTCTCAATACGTTTTGTGTCATCTCCTCAGTCCAGTTTTCGCAAGGGAAGAAGATTTCATTATATCTTAGAACCTCGAGGCATTAACATCTCGCTCTCTCTCTCTCTCTCTCTCTCTCTCCATCGCATACCACTTTTGATCTTAAAGTAACGTAACGTAAATTGGTCACTCGTAACGTTTTAGAATTTCATATTTGATATTTCTTAGAGTTTGTTTAGTGTTATTTGTTTTTTTTTGTGTGGAATCTGAACAAACATTATTTCGTAGCGGCGCCTGGTTTTTGTGAAAGTGTAAATCAAGCCTGCAGCAAAGAAAGAAATTGGTATACCAAGGTAAAGTGTGTTATATTTTTATTAGTTGCAACTAATAACTAATAATTGTTAGGAACAGTGATTAACTAATAACTAATATTTAATGGTTATGATGGTTTGGTTAACTAATAACAGGTGGTTATGAAGGTTTGGTAAAAACTGATGGTTACAATGTTTTGAGTGAAAAACATTTACACTTTTACACATTGCGTATTTTTGTGTTTTGTGATTGTTCCATTGTTTGTGCACTTGTTCATTTTCTTATTGAAGTGTGCCTTTTTATTTTATATTTTTATTTGCATTCACAATTTAATTGACTTAGTTATTTTCATTGCTTAATCATTGGACATTTAATTAAATTTAACACTTGTGAATTAATTTGCATTTACTTAGAATTCTTTTCAAGTTTTGTTGTTGTTTAGCACTTGTGAATTAATTTCTAATTTTCAATTATTGCCTAACACTTTTGAAATTCAATTGAATTAATTTTGTGATAAATTAATTTTGATTTAATTTTACTTAATTTGATTCAAGAATTAATTTAAATTTACTTTGTTTTCAAGTAACAGTAATTTTCCCTGATATTGTGAATTTAACTTATAAATTTTGAATTTAATAATAAATTTTTGTATTTAAAATTTTGATAAGTGTTTTTATTTTTATACCAGTATATTTGCATTTGATTATATTGATGATAGGTAGAATCATAGAGTGGTAATTGATTTGCTTTCCTTCAATTTACTTGAAGTGACTTAGAACAAGGGAAGTACTTAGACTTCTGAAATCAGGGAAATACTTAGACTTTGAAATTTGTTGATGGAGTGATGCCCTTTGATTAATTTAATTACTTACAAGATTACCTCACACCTGTTTTGATGAACTTAGTCTGATTTTCTGCAATACTGGTAAGTGTTAAGGGATCACTGTTGCCTTTAGAGTATTCAGTCGTTTAATACGTGTTATGAGGGTTCAGGTGTCTGGCTTTTGGTGAGGTAATAATTGATGAATGGTAACCAGATACTTGGCACTTTGTAACAATATATATATATATATATATATATATATATATAATATATATATATATATATATATATATATATATATATATATGTGTGTGTGTGTGTGTGTGTGTGTGTGTGTGTGTGTGTGTACACATAAAAATCAAATCAACTAAAAACCACTGATTCTCATAATATATAGGTAATAGAATTCTTTAAACATTTTTGTTTGTTTTTCCTCCCTTTCGGCTGACTGTAGAGGATAAAACCAACTTTCACTTCAAAGCGACTTCATTCGGCTACAAAGGCCGACTGTGTATTGCTCCCAAGGGATACTGGGGATTAAACAATAGAAATACAGTTGTTCCGTATAGTTGTGAAGCCATTTAAAGCCTTGGGGGTATTGATAGTATGCCGTTCTATGCAAGTATTATTGCTTCTGTTGAAGTCGCAGTGTAAACATGCAGTGTATTACAATATTTTTCCACACACATATATATATATATACATATATATATATATATATATATATATATATACGTGTATATATATAATAGTATATATCCCATATATATATATAATAAATATATATATAGATATATATATATATACTATATATATATAATATATATATAGATATATATATTATATATATATATATATATATGCATTTATCTTACAACCTACCCTACCCTTGGATTATTATATTTTAATTTCGGTCTATATATCGTCCTTCCTTTTATCTCTGTATCCGTTTCTTCTATTTTTCTGCATCTACACTTCTAATCATTCTTCTATTTGCTTCTCCACATTAAGAAGCCGATGGACTTGTTATAGAACTCGTTAATAGTTAGGCCTTTTTTTTAGCAGTCTTTCTCAGACACAGATTTTGGGTGGCTTTGCGAATTTATTTTAAAAAACAAGAAAACGACACGTGAGTCTGAGCGAAGTATCAGGCAATTCTACTGATAATATAATTAGATCTTTACGAGTGGGAACAATTCGTCAAAGAGGTTTTCACCTACAATTCGTTTACATAATTACGTCATACATACATCGACGCAGATTGAACGGCAAACCATAGAATAACCGAAAGCAGATCGCTATTTAACATTTCGTGTATATAATGGGTTTATATATTCCGAATCAATGGTACGAAAGAAGCTTTGGAACGTATCGTAACACGAAATCAGTACACGAAACGGCTTATGAATGAATGAAGAGATTGGAAATTGTCGAGGGGCGCAGAAAAAATTCCATGCAAACATTAATGCTCATATCAAAACGAAAAAATAAAAATTTGAAGCTTTTTCGTTAAAAAAGTAATGGCAAAAAATCAACAAAGAGATAATCTTGATCAGTTCAAAATAGTAAAGATTCATCAATAAAAATCATTTGTTATTTTCTAAACAATTCACACCAAAGACGACCGTCTTGATCAACACGTACGATAAAAATTCCATCAAACAAAATTAATGGCCGTCTTCTTCCCTATAACAACAAAGACAAACGATCACTGCCAACAATAAAGTGAAGACCAATAAAAAGAATCAATGTTGAACTTCGAGTACATAGGCCTACTCACCAAATGGCCCTGTTCGTCTCTCTCGGTATTCGGTGATAGGATTCATCTGAACCTCACACAGCACCTGCAATGGAAATTTGAATTCATGGTTAACAAGCAGGTAAGTCCCAGTGATTAAAGGGAGTGAAATTTTAATAAAAAGCAAAAGATGAAAACATAAAACCAAAATTATGGTTGTGGTATACTCCTTGGTAAACTAGGGTTACGACATTTTCAACCCATAAACTAAAAGGATATAAAAAAAATGATTAAGATACACCAGTGGAAGAGAAATACAATAAATATTCCTGGTATCTTACGATATTGCGTCCATTGTATTGTGAACACCATTAGCACACATAACAATTACCGATTACAGTACTGTCCCAACCCATTAAATAGTAAAATATATATATAATATCACGCAGCAGTTTCATTTACAAATCACATTTCAGAGCAATGCTAGCAATCAATAACAAGTTCGAATAAAGAACACGATAAATAGATAACTAGCAAGTGAAACATAGCGATAAAAATATCATTATGCCAAGGAGTTACCCGAATCGAAAGTCAATCTGGCTTGGATTAAAAGCTCAGATTTAAAACGTGCAATGTTTTTTATAACCCAGTGTCACACAAGCACATTTTTTTGAGCCATCTTCCAACACATACTTGTGCCAAACAACATTCCAGTTTTTCGTTCAATCGGTGTCACGCGAGGAAAGAAAATTCGTGGCTTCAATTTTGCCACCAATACTGACAACCTACGGGCAGAGTTCGGCTAACGCTAGTATGTGCCGCAAAACGGACATCTGTAATACTTAAACTAAGTTCTGAGCCCCGAATAAAAACATAAGTGAAAAATTAACCTTCTTGCAGAGTCGGCTGGATATTCGCTATGCTGATGAAAGTATTCAAAATAATACTCTTAAGAGCATAAAGATAATAACAATAAAAAGAATAGGCAAAGGAATAACAAAACAGAAGTAGACGCGCACGATAGAACAACAATAATATGAATAATGATGATGATCACGCTAAAAGAATCAAGCCTTCATACATTACCTCCCCTATCGAGGACAATAAATCACGCCTATTCTGGTGAAAGAAAGAAAATAAAAAAAGCGAGAAAGTTTCTCCCCATAAATCTAGCAGTGCCTGTCACCCGAACAGTTCACTCAATTTGTCTTTCGCCCAAGAACATTTGCTGTGATTTACAAAGGCGATAATAGCCTGGCTGGAGTCGGGATTTAATTTACTATTTCAGGCCGGGTTCAAGTGGGGATTTAAGTAACAAGTTAATCACCCTGTGGGAAACGTATCGCTGGCAGTTGGTGACGCTTTCTGTTACGGACAGAATAAACAGAACGTGAAAATGAACCAGAGAAAATTTTGAAGCCACTCTTGGTCAATTCTACGTATATCATTTGACGTACATTTACCCAGAGCGTTAGGAAATTTGATTTTTGTTTATTCGATTTCAGTAATAATTACAACTGCTGGGCAGATGGAAACATCCCATCCCAGGTGCACCAGATCCCAGTTCGAAGTGTATTGACAAAGATGATCTCAGTGCGACCTGTTCTATTTTTCCATCTAAATCAGTTGATATTGTTTGTTGTTCCTAGACGTGGATCCATAGTGCTCCAAAATTCGATGCTTCATTTCCTAAACAACATAAATGGAGAAACACAGTGTTACTTTAATCTCATTTTAGTCTCACTTTAGTGATAAGAGTATTGGAAAAATCCTCTGTTATGTATATAAAAGTGTAAAATGAAAAGTTCAGTCATGATAAAAATGAAAATAATTAAAAATGAAAGTAAAACTTTATTTATTTCAACTGTGAACCTTGTTTTAGCGAATACAATAATTCACTGAACGGAAAATCATCATACCATTTTCGTAGTCGATAACGTTGCAGCGCTATTGCTGTGTTCACGAGTGCAATCAATTTTCTCAATTTCAAAAGGTAATCAATTTATTAAATACGCCTCCTCAGCTAATTATACACAGCATTAATAGGAAAAGCTGCTACTTTTCACAAAGCAGCAACCCCCCAAAAAGTAGTCATGGTCATACGATCTTCTAAATCCACATAGTCACATTTATTTTTTAATCGCCTGATCATTATCTTTATCAATTTTAACATCCTCATCGATTCTAGTATGATCATCTTTATTATTATTATTATTATTATTATTATTATTATTATTATTATTATTATTATTATTATTATTTTGGTAGAAGACCCTCTTTTATGCAAATGCTGTTAAAAAAATGGCAGAATTAAGCGAGTTGATTTTATATGTTGTTAATTATATTTTCCTTACAATTCGCTTCTCAGGCTCAGCGATGTTTCTGAGTAACTGGCCAAGATTCATATTGGGAATTTTCAAAAAATTATAAATGCTGACGGTAATCTTCTATTAGAACAGAATCTGCTTGTCCTGGACCTGTTCTAATAAAAAATTACCTTTAGCATTTACAATTTTTTGAAAATTCCCAATATGAATATTGGCCAGTTACTTAGAAATATCGCTTAATTCTGCTATTCTTTTTAACAGTATTATCATTATTATTATTATTTTTATTATTATTATTAATTATTATTATTATTATTATTATTATATTATTATTATATCATTATTATTATTATTATTATTATTATTATTATTATTATTATTATTATTATTATTATTATTAGTTGGTTTTACCTCCTCACAAAAAAAAAAAAAAAAACAAAAAAAACAAAAAAAACAGGATTTCTCCCATCATAAACGCGACAAAATCTGAAGTTCACTTTTTCTTGTTTGCCCCATCATCTTCCTGCTTTTTTCCAATCTTTCTCTCCTGCTCTCTTCTTCGCCTCTCTCAGAGGCTTCTGATAACCTCAACACTTAGTTTGATTACAATGGCCACGCCCCACGGCTCTCCCCTTTTCCACTATCAATCTTCACTTCCGTTTCGATAAAATCTTTTATAGACTTCAAGAGATTGGACACCTTAGGGTAGTTCGGCAGCGACTCTTTCTTTTCCTTTTTTTTTCTTGTTAATTTTCCGTTTATTTCTATTTTCTTTGTTATGTTTTTGTTCTTGACTTTTTTATGGGGGGACCGATTAAGTTCATATGGGCTATGCTTTGGATGCATTAGTTTTTGGTTATACTTTGCAAATCTTATTACAAACTTTAATTCGGTGTGCTTGCTACACTTAAATTTGGGGAATGCGACAAATTGACTCCAAATATACACATAAACACAGACAGACAAGCAGACAGACAGATAGATAGACAGACATACACACACACCTCCTCTCTCTCTTCTCCTCTCTCTCTCTTCTCTCTCTCTCTCTCTCTCTCTCTATATATTATATATATATATATCAATATATATATATAATATAAAACGAAACCGAAATTTAACAAACTTAACAGTCTCGAGTAGGCGGCGATGAGTCCTAATGAGACCTATAAGCCAACTATTTTAAAAGAAAATTCATATTAATTTTGGCTGATTTAAGCGATACAGATAGATAGATAGATAGATAGATAGATAGATAGATATTTACTACTCGACCACGGGTACGTAAATAAACCCCTTCCTTGCGAGCAAGCAAGCATCTGTGCCTTTCAAACGAATATTCCTGCAATTCACTTCCTGCGTGATATTTCAATTGGAGACCAACCCTCCGCGGAATGCGGAGTTGTAGCGCCATTACCGGAAATAAACAGACAAACATTTGTCTCTTTTGAAGCGTCCTTCACGAGGTTTATGGCCCGGCATCGCCGGAGACTTCTCCCCTAAAAACAACACGATATTGTCTGGGGTTACTTTATACCGGTCTTCACTCCTTTATCACCCTTTGTCACTCGCCTCCCTTGTCATCATACGAGCACCAACACACATACACACACACACACACACACACACACAGAGGCGCCTCTGAGCGAGCCCCTAGGAGTTCGAATATATCACCTTACACCCTCGTTCGTACAGTATATCACGACGATGCTTCCGGTCCTTCCCCCCCCCCCCCCCCCACCCCCCCCCATCCCCGCCCCCCCCAGCCCTCCTTTTCACTTCAGGAGATATGACGCGAAGGGAAAGTCTGGGGCTGAAATACAGATTCCATTTTCATTTTCCTCTCTTTTTTTTATAATCCTCTGTCTCTCTCTCTTTCTGTTTCTCCCTTTTAGGGCATTTCTACAGCATCGTATTGCCTTCGTGGTGGGGTCCTGCTGTTATTTACTTGCATCCCTGGTAACATTTTGCTGTAACTTTTTTTATCTTTATTATTGGCATTTTCATTTTTATCCCATTTGCTGTGCAAAGCTATTGAACTGGGCTGTAGTACATTATTGTGCTTCGACCACACGCTTCAAATCAAGGTTATTTTCTTTCCGTTTCTTTTTTTTTTCTTCTCTATATAATCTTTCCACTGGGCTGCTGAGTTCGTCGGTTTTGGTATTTCGATTCTCTCTCTCTCTCTCTCTCTCTCTCTCTCTCTCTCTCTCTCAAAAAAAAAAAAAAAAAACTGATTGACATTTTCATTCCTTCCCTTCAAGAGATTTCATATTTCATTCTCATTTCATTATACTTATCAGACTTTTCAAGCTCCCCCTTTTTATATATATGTTTTTTCTTTACACTTATCTTTTTGGATATTTAGAGAAATATTCAAGGAAAGTCCCTCCTGCACTGTCAAATCTTAACCTTGCTGAAAGTTTATATCACTGTCAAATCTTAACCATTCTGAAAGTTTTATATCACTGTCAAATCTTAACCATTCTGAAAGTTTTATATCCACTAAACAAATGTTTGCACTTTCATATTATGGTTTTTTTTCACTTTGGTGCTTCCCTAAATGCAAATTCCAAATATGCCAAAGAATTATATATTTCTCATTAATTTTAAGTTATCCATCTCTACTTCATATCTGAATATTTATTCATTGGGTATACCGCTTTTTCTATTACTAATTACAGTCAAGTGCCATTTTTCTCTCCAGATGCACTCATGAATTCATATACTTTTCCAAAATTCCTTCGTGATTCAAACTAATAAAACAGTCTTTTGCGAACGTTTCATGATCTCCCTTAATATTCCGATGGTATTTAAAAAAAAATATTCGTGTGTTCTTCATTTTTTTTTCAAAAAATTTCGTTTCATTATAAGTCATTTCTATTTTTTAAGTTTTCGTTTTCGAATGATCTTCATTTTAAATAATTTTTTTTTCTCAAAAAATTTATTTTCATTATAAATAATTTTATAAAAAGTTTTCGTTTTAACACTCATTAGACGTCATTTCTTCTTTCATGATAAATCATATGGCGAAATTTTCTTGTAAAGTTCATAGTACGCCTGTCAATTGTAAAATATTATTTTACCAATGAAAGTTTATCCTTTACGAAACTTTTCTTCTGATTCTTTTTTTACTTAAATTTTATCTATTTTCCTTGATTTAATGCTCATCACATCTAAATCTTCCCATATGCCCCAGTGCAAGAAGACTTTCTTGTAATTTGCATGAATTCATTATATCCATCTATCATTCATTTCATATCATTTTTGTAATTTCTGTCATATATCAATCTTTTTTAAAAAATACACCTGTAATTCCCATTATATACATCATTCAACGTTACACGTTACATAACATTAATTTAATTTAAGTTAAACACCAACTTCATTCCCAGATCTATCTGGAATTCCCATTACACATTCATGTCGTTCCAATGATTAAACATTCGCTTAATTCCAAGATTTACCTGCTATTTCCATTACACATCAGTTATCCTTTTAATAACGTTCGCATCACTCCAATACAAGATCAACTTCACTCCGAGATTTACCTGCGATACCTGTTCACTTCATTCCAGATTTGCCTTCAATTCATGTTAATTTCATTCTCAGATGTACCTGCAATTCCTATCAATATCATCCCAAGATTTCCCTTCCGTTCCTTTATAACTTCACTCCCAGATTTACCTTAAATTACTATTAACTTCATTCTCATTTTACCTTTAGTTGATTTTTAACTTCATTCCCAGAGTTACCTTACTATTAATTTCAGTCCCAGATTTACCTTAAATTCATGTTACCTTCATTCCCAGATCTACCTACAATTCCTATTAACTTCAATCCATGATTTTCCTTCAGTTCCTTTTCAACTTTCTACCCGGATTTACCTTAAATTCCTATTACCTTCATTCAAACATCCACCTTCAATTCCTGTTAATTCCATTCTCAGATTTACCTGCAATTCCTGTTGATTCCATTCTCAGATTTACCTTCAATTCCATTCTCAAATTTACCTACAATTCCTGTAAACTCCAATCTCAGATTTACCTAAAGTTCCCACCACACCTCAATCATCCTTTGAACAACCTTCCAGTAATTCCCATTGAAAGTCGACCATTCCACTGTTCATTTCTCTTCTCTCCTCTGTTTTCCCAACCACCCCCTCCGACACTCTCTACCCCGACCGTGAACCTTTTAGGTCTTTCTCTCTCCATTGTTCGGCCTCCCAGCTCATGTGTACCAAAAATATAAAAATTCATATAGACTTGTATGATTAAAAATGAATAATTCACGGGCAGCCAAGAGGGTAGGCAGACCGTGAATAATGGATCGTGTTTGCCGAAAGCTGCCGTTCGACGTGCACCGTCGCTCCTCAAGGAGGGAGGAAAAAGTCTCCTCATTTGCTGTCTCTCAGTCCTTCGCTCTGTTTTATGTGTAAACATTTGTTTACGTAAATATGGAAAGCTGCATATGTATCAGTTTACTTCACTGTCTCTTAACAAATTCATTTATCTATCTAAATATGGGTATGTCTCTCTCTCTCTCTCTCTCTCTCTACATACATACGTACACACACACACACATATCACATTACCGTGATTCATATATATACATCGAGCTACAAATGTCCTTTAATATCTAATTCGCTCTACCTCAGAATTTATGTATTTTCATATATTCTTAACCGGAGGGGAATTTTTTAGGCGATAAGAGATTTGTCAGCTCCCGGGCGCGAACCATCGAAACCAAACAAATCCAGGACGACAGTGAAGCTTTAAGCCACACCGCCACCGCAAGAGGCGGTGTGGGTTAGCTTCACCGTCGTCCTGGATTTGTTTGGTTTCGATGGTTCGCGCCCAGGAGCCGACAAATCTCTTATCGCCTAAAAAAATTCCCATTCGGTTAAGCATATATGAAAATATATTAATTTTGAGGTTGAGCGAATTAGATATTAAAGGACATTTGTAGTACGATGTATGTACACACACACACACACACACACACACACATATATATATATATATATATATATAATATATATATATATATATATATATATATATATATAATATATATATATATATATTGCTACGTCTATAGAACGCCTCGCCTTCCCAGCAGAGTTTTAGTGTTATTAATTATAAAAGAAGCAGCCATGCCTTCTCCTAAAGCGACTGTTGTTGGGAGAGTGGCCATGTCGTAGGGAGATATTTCCGGTCTGACGGAAACTTAGGGTAAGAGAGGCAAGTCACAAGAGTAGCTAGGCTTTGAGATGGATTTTAGGGACTTCTACAACAAGACCTATTTTCCTTCCCAATTTGCTGGCGTTGTGTTTACCACTTTTCAGGCGATGCTCGAGGCGGTCTTTGGAAGCCCCGTGATTCAGAAACAACCAGTATCGATCTCAGTCAACTGCAGTCGGTAGTCCAGGACAGATGTCCAGCCGGCCAGCCTCCCAAACTTAGGCCTACCCACGGCGTACTGGTGGACACGAACCCCAGACCTGAACAGAGGTCAGGCCGCATTCTTCTACAACGATACATGGAGTGACTGAATATTGCATCCAGGTACGTCTAAGAGTGTAAATTTCACACCCGCACCTTTTACTACCATACGACTCTTGCTAAATTCATTTTCAATTCTCATTTTTACCCCTTCTACATCAAAATGCCCTTTGTCCTCATCGGGCCACGTGCTCCCCTTTGTGACTTGTTAAAGACCAAGCTTTCGTGCATACCTCAGTGAACCATTCGAGTTTACTTTCCCCAATGTTAGAGAATTAATCAGCCTTAATCAAAGCAAGAAGTCATTTTTTCTTTTATCTCGTTTAATCTGGGATTCTTTTCCAGATTCCATGAGTCACGTGCCGTCTCTCTGCCCGCAAGTGTGCAATATCCAAGTGTATGAAAACCAGCTATAACTCCTCCAGTGGAGCCATCATTTACCTTTTCTCCAGGCCAGCACGGGCCTTTTTGTAAATAAATAGCTGTAAAGTAACGAGCTGAGTTTTCTGGCGACCTTCCCTCTAAAGAAATTAATAATAACTATCAGTTTACGGTAAGTTAAAGCAATTCCCTCTTGAAATCCCTCAATTATTTCCGTTTACGTATCTAGCCTCTCTCAAGGCCAGCTATATACGTAACATTGTCAACCTTCGCCAAGGATATGAACCTAGCTTGCTTAAAAAAAAAAAAAAAGCTTGTAAATCGCGTTATCCGTTGTAAAACGTAAACTGTAAATGTTTTTCAAAGCGCAAAACTAAGCACACTTGCAGCGGGAGAAGAGACACTGACTCACGGTAAGGTATTCCATTCATTAATATGATTAGCTTAAGGTACGTTTAAGTATTTTTATTGTAGAAGTGTGTTAAACAAATGTGAAGGTAGAAATATTATTATATTGTAACGGCCAGAGCGCCGAGCGAGTTCTGTTATTTTGTAAATCGCATTGTTGTCGGAGGAGCTCACACTAACACGTGTGCAAATAGATGCCAGAAAGGACCAGATCAAACTAGGAAGTGCTTTGTCAGGGTTTATTGCTGTATTAGAAAGCCTAGCTAGTTAGGAGTGTTTTACTAATAGTTACGGCAAAAGAAGTGTACAATTCTTTTGTCTGTGATATGTTAGGGAATCCATTTTTAACTCAGTTTTCATTCCAAGTGTTGGTAACCGCTTACCTCTCAGCTTAAATTCAGCTTAGAGCACTCTCGCGCCTGCGCGGTCTCAACCAGCCTTCGTTTTCGCTCACAGCGGCAGCCATGTTTGTTATCTTTCAGCATTATCTAAACAATTTAAGCAAAGCAACGTAAGTCTCGAAGCTTTAACGTAAATAATATTAATCTCGGTACTAGTATCTATCGTTCTGCCAGAGAAATTAACGTAATTCGCTGGAATAAGAAACTAAACGTTCGTGTTGTAAATCGCCTCGCATTTACAGAGAATCAGCTGATTCGCCATCACTGCTAGCACACCGTGGTGCTAACCCGCTCTTCTCGCCTCACGTGTTTCACCTCGCATTGCTCACTCACTCGCTCGCTGAGCGAAGTTTCATTTCACTTCGTACTTAACGTAACCTCATTCACAAATGTTTGCTAACATCGTTTTAAAATCCTTACCGTCATTTCACTGTTCACAGGGACCTAGTAATCTTACATAAAGTTAACGTAAATCTCAAGTAGAATAAATTACAAGAATTGTTAACGTAAAACGCGTCTTTGTAAAATTCATATGTAAACGCAAATCATTTCATAAGCGCGAGCTGCTACTAGTAACGTAAAAATCGTTCACCACGAGCGCGTTATCATTTTCATAAAACGTTATCAAAAGCAATTCTTTCACAAAAAACGTTAACGTAAGTAGATGATTTAACGCAAGTTGCGTCATATTAAACGAACATTAGTAGTTCAATTCAAATATAAGGGAGTTCATTCATATATCATTTTTCACCCTCTCCGAGAGAGAGAGAGAGAGAGAGAGAGAGAGAGAGAGCCAGAACACAGTATTCACGAAGCCAAGAGTACTACATCTTACCATTAATTATAGCATGCAGAATTAACATTATTTTAGTCTCTTGTGTCTTTCATTTGCACAGCGTGATACGTACGCGCATGTGTCCATTGCAGTTTGCAAGCATTTATTTATTTCATTTATCGAGTACTTCAGCGAGGGACTGAGCATTTCTAAAATTTCCATTACCTGTCGTTGCCCGAGTGGTCTTTTCATTTTCTTTATCACGAAAGACTTGCGTATACCGCAAGCACAATTCGCACAGTGTGCCACGCAAATTCATTACTTCCAGACAGGGAAGTCGTTACCAGTTTAGGACTGGCCACCACCAGTGCACGTCAGGTCTTACCATTTCACAGTGCCACTAATTCTTGACACTGTCCATCGACTGGCTGCTGAAGTACTCCCACCTTTTACTTTCTCTCCTCCACCATTACACTCTGCCATGAGCAGTGCTATTTCACTTCAGTATATTTAAGTATACTGCATGTAGTGTCCGGGACACACCAGCACGATACCAGTGCTCAAAGGGAACTCCTCCCGAAGCGCCGCAATACCAGCCCTAAGTGTGACAAACCTGCGTGTCCGTCCTTACGGAACGCCCAAGTAAACCTGCGTGTCCGTCCTTACGGAACGCCCTATTCTTTAGTGTGTCCATGTACGAGATTCTAGTGAGTCTTTTCGGAACCATTCCAAGGAACGCCTCCCAAGTGCCGCCATACCAGCCCTAAGTGCTGTCAAACCTGTGTGTCCGTCCTTACGGAACGCCCAATTCATTAGAGTATCCACCATTTTGGATCACTGAACCAAGGAACGCCTCCTCATAAGTGCCGTACACCTGTATTGGACCTACAGGTAGCCCATTCCAACGTCTCCCAAGTTGGGAACGCCCGTAAGTGTGACGTACGCCGCACACTGCATTCGATTTTTTCACCTCATCAGAAGGTGCCATTCACAAAGTGCCACCGAGCACCCAGTCTTTTCAGACTTTTCAAAACCACATTGCAGAACCCATTTCCAAGTGAGTGCCACTGTCCACAGTAGGCACTCCCATTCCATTCAGTACCCTTTCCTGGCCATTGTTTTCATATTCCTCCGAGCCTCTACTGCAGCCTAAGGGAAATGTCTTCCCCTGCTTCCCGCGACTTCTTTGCCAGAGAGCTAGAGAAGCTCGGAGCCCTCATAACTCTGGGCAAGGAGGCTGGTTACACTGGACCAGCACTTGACCAGTGGATAAAGACGCAGCAGGCTGCCGCGCGCCTGCAAGAAAAGGAAGAAAGAGAAGCAGAGGAGAAAGCCAGAGAAGCAGAGAGAAAGGAAAGAGAAGAAGAGAGAAAGCATGAGCTAGCTCTCCTAGATGACGCAATCTCTCTGCTAGTTTCCAAGCCCCAGACCATGAGCTGGACTCCCGGTAAGAGGTGGTTGCGGAGGTTCTGCACCACTTGTTGTGTGCGTGGGCATGCTGTGGATTCCGACCAGTGCCCAAGTCGGTCTCTACCTTGGGAGGAGAGCTTCCAGGGTGAATTTCATAAGGCTACCATGTAGCCCTGCCTGATGAACAGTCTCCTACGGCCTATCAGTGGGTACAAGTCATGGCCGACACCGAAGCCCAGGTCTCCCTTATTTCCAGAAAGGCATTGCCTAGGGGTGCCAAAATCCAGACGAACGAAGAAATTCAGTTTGAATGGATTGACGGTAACCTCTATTCTGTTCCTTCGGTCCTTCTGAATGTAAAAATGCCCTTTCTGGACCAGGAGACCAGGGAAACCACATTGTGCCGCCTGGGCGTAGTTGACCAATTTCATGATGTTTATCAGGTGATATTGGGCCGAGATTTACTTAAGCCGTATCTCCCCTGGACGCAGCTCCCACTACCAGATGCACCGGATCCCTGCAGCATGCCTCATAATCAATCATCAGTTTTAGATTCAGAGGCTAGTGCCTCCGATGTCCCAGACATCCTTTCTATTTGTGAACCTGGCCCTGACCCAGTGTCAGAGCCTGAAGTTTCTTCCGCATCATCTCAGCCTCTTACCATTTTACCACCTACCTCCTCCGCTTTGGGAGAGGTAAGCCCACCAGTTAACCCCGGACTTGTTTCCGAGGGTGATTCAACGGAGGATTCCTTAACCTCCCTACCTCAAATCACTGCCAGAGAGGACTCTTCACCTGTGCCAGAGCACACTGCCAGCCTTGGTGACTCCACAGATTCGCAACCTGTGGGGCCATCTCGGCCTGACCATCCAGTGCCACGGAAGAGGTTCTGGAACAAGTTCTGCCGCGACTGTGGCCGCAAGGGTCACATGTCTGCAAACTACGGAGGGTGCGCTAATCATAATATTCCTGCCATCGCAATGGCCGTTACTAATCCTTCTTCACTAGGACCCCAGCTAAGGGCCCTATAACAGTCGCACCCCTCCAAAGCCATTATCAGCCAAGCCACGTCAGAGCCTACGACGACTCTGGCGCTCAAATCTCCATGATACGGGAAGACCGAATCCCCCGAGGGGCAAACGTCGATAGACGCCATTTAATAACCATTGAAGGTATCAACCGTATCAAGTTGATTCTTCCTACCGTCCAATTGATGGTCACCAGACCTCGTTTCTCCAGAGTATGTACCCTTGCTGTTGCAAGCTACATTCCAGGAGGTTACGACCTCCTCCTAGGGCAAGACATGAAGTCTCCTTCGCATTCCAAAAAGCCTAGGGGTCCTAACCCCACGTCAAATCACTCCAAAGCAAGGAGTCATCGAAATTCTACTTCCTCCAGGAAGTACGTCCACCAACAGTCTCCCCCGCTACCAAGGAGGGAGATTGATCATTCACAGTTCCGTTGCAAAACCTGCAACGTAATAGGGCACTCTACTAATTGGCCTAGGTGCCCTAGCCGACTACCAGCAGCGGACACTGTCCATGTTCCACAAGGCCTAGCCTTCAACAAGAGACAGGAGCCTCTTTCTCCCATTTCCAAGGGCACGCTGAGAGGTATTGCACCTCCGGTACCCGCCACAGGTCCAGTCGACCTCAACACTCTGCCAGTGCCACTTGGCAGCACTGAGCAGTGCCAAGCTCCGTCCAGCCTGGACGTAGAGCCACCACCGAACTTGACTTCTGCGCCTGGCCCCGAGCTAGTGCCGGCGCCTAACCTAACCAAGGATCCTCCTACAGGAGATCTTCCAACAGGCATGGAGCTTACCGCAGCCCATGGCCAATCCAAACTCCATGAGTCTTCTTCACCCTCACCACTGTCGCCCGAGGATGAACCTCCGGCAGACCTAACCTTCATACCTCCTCTGGAAAACCAGGAACTGCCCGACCAGGAGTCAGCCTGGAGTTTTCCCTTACGACGCTGTCGCAGCAGCCGGAGTGAGGGCCTCCCCTGCAGTAGGTTCCACCTCTACGACGGTTGCTGCAGATACCGAAGTAGGGTGTTCTCCTGCAATCCCTCAGGCTACCACTGCCTCTGCTCCTGCCGGCGTTTCTGGCCTTTCCCCAGAGTTGGTGCCTCCGTCTACTCCGAGGACTGACATAGCCAGGTCCTGGAGGAATAAGAAGAAGAAGAAGAAGGGATGTAGCAAATCATTAACATACTAACAAAAGAGCCACATGCTCTCCTTGACACCTGTGCCCGAGGTACAGTGTCGCATTCAATTGCAGAGTGATCCTGGCACCTACCCAGAGAAGGTAGCCAGCCTGGTCTCTGCCAGTAGAACTAACCCTCTAACCCCTAGAAATTGTGATACTAACACTCATGTAAATGGCATAATTACCTCATTACAGTTCCATCCTGGTAATGCACTAACCACTCATCATCCCCACGCGTCATTACCTC
>NC_087221.1:23455676-23460676 GCF_015104395.2 Macrobrachium nipponense
GTGGAAAACACAGTGACAACCGCGTCCTCCAATTCTCGTTTGTTGTCTGAATTTCAAAACTTTTGTTATTTCCCGAATCAATAAACAATGCTGGATTTTTTTTTGTATTCTTAAATCTGCCGTGTACAACATTCAGTGGCAAAAATATTTTGCTTGTTGGACACATTGTGAGTTCCGTTTCCGATATCAACCGCCACTCGGGAAATATATTACTCTGTTTTCTCTGTATTTCTTGCATTTTCATATTTACTGAACTGGAAACCAACATCAGTCTGATCTAATGGTGAACGAAGACTTATTAATCTTTCACTTCAGTCTTTGTGCGTAGCAATATACAGGATTCCAAGACCAGACAAATATGTGCATAATAAAATGTATAGAAGCTGACTTTTAGATTACAATATCTAATAGTTTATCGTACTTTGCTAAAAATAATAACAATTCATCATTTTACATGGAAGCATAACTTGTGTTAACTCTATAGACAAGAACTTGATACGTGTTCTATTTTTACATCACTATATTTGTTTGTTTGGATGGTGTTTTTACGTCGCATGGAACCAGTGGTTATTCAGCAACGGGACTAACGGCTTTACGTGACTTCCGAACCACGTCGAGAGTGAACTTCTATCACCAGAAATACGCATCTCTCACTCCTCAATGGAATGGCCGAGAATCGAACCCGCGACCACCGAGGTGGAACGCAAACACCATACCAACCAATCCACTGAGGCGCTTACATCACTATAGATAAAAGATAAAAGACCAGCAAACGACACTTACGATAATAAGAAATATACATTTTCTTTATGAGCTTACGTAAGGAGAACTTTCAGGTTTCATTAAGCTGAAGTTATCCTTGCCATCACAAATGGCCTCCGGTACTTGATATATAAGATATTTTCTTGCTTTATATATATATATATATATATATATATATATATATATATATTATATATATATATATAGATGGAGAGAGAGAGAGGAGAGAGGAGAGGAGAGAGGAGATAGAGAGAGAGAGAGAGAGAGATCATTTGTGTATTTATCAACAGACCCAAAATATCTTTTATGCTTTTCAAAATCATAAGCGAATTATTTACCTTTTTCTAAACACAACTATTCATGATCTTCAGTTATGTGCAAAATTTGCAAAAGTAAATTCAGTCGCGGAATCCTTTAGATCTGTTAATGTAGGAAAGTTTGGTTCATAGTAATAAAGGGAAGAGATTCCCCTTCGGAAATCAAGGAGAGTGTATCCAGAAATAAAAGGAAATCGAGAAATTTTGAGGTGGCTGTGACCCTTCCAATACATTACAGGAAAAACTTGAAATTTGTACTATAATAAAGATTTGTTCGAAATTTCAACAACTAAATGTTTGTGCGGAAGTTTGTGCGCGACATCACCTGTTTATGGAAAACTCAAACTTTATCACCTGTTCATAAAAGCTCAAACTTTTTGCAATGAGAATTTCCAGGTTTTTATTGCCTGTCAGTGTTAACTGCCCGGTAAACTGAGTGTCAAAAAGAATAATTCTATCTAATGCTTTATTTTATTTGGAATTTATGACTAGTTAGTAAAAAAAATGTTCTATTTTTTATTTTTACTCTTGCGAATTTGCTTTATAAAAGTATTATTACTTATAATCGCACTAGATTATAAGTAGTAATATCATTTACATATTTGTATCATTTACATATTTATATAACAACGTTAAAGATATAAGTAGCATTTTCTCCTGACCCGTTTTTAATATTTTTTATTACAACCACCCCGGCCATGATACAGATACTAGGATGCCCTTTCCAGTTGTCATTGGACGATATTATTCCCTGTGGCCTGGCCTATGTCGTTGCCAGACGCACGATTATGGCTAACTGTAACCTTGAATAAAATAAAGACTACTGAGGAGGCTAGAGGGCTACAATTTGCTATGTTTGATGATTGGAAGGTGGATGATCAACATACCAATTTGCAGCCCTCTAGCCTCAGTAGGTTTTAAGATCTGAGGATGGAGCGAAAAAGTGCGGACGGACAGACAAAACCGGCACAGTTTTCTTTTCGGAAAAATAAAATCGCTTTGATATCCTCTACCTCCTAACCGTACTGCTCTAATGACAAATACTTAAATATTAAATGGTAAAATATAATTTCCGTAACAAATACCTAATTGGCTCTAATAATAATCTTTTAATACCACGTGGGAATAACTTACCGTGCAATGTTAAATCAAAATTAACATTCTAGGCTTATTAACGATTCTCTGAAATCTAAAATCTTTGTATTTTCCAATAAAAGTAAAGCAGATACAGCAAACGTTATATGTAATTAACTGCATATTAAAACGGGCGTTACACCCATAGCTCCGCAGGTAATTAAGAATGAATGCCAGTGAAAATTTATCCACCTATTTGACAGTTCCCTATAAAATCAAGGAGAAACGAAAACTGTTGTTTCAGCCATCGTTATCCATAAAAGAATAAGTATATAAGAACATCCTGTTTTTAATCTGTGAATAATACAGCGGAATAAATGATGCGCCTATAACTATTTCACATGCAGAGCTACAGCTGCTGCAAAGTTAAGGATATCTGGGAAATATCCGTTTACTTTACCACCAATTTTACTGTAGTGGCGTTAAGGATGCATATTATTCAGCGGGAAAATGACATTTATGCTTTATAAGGGTTAGGTTAACGCGTCGTGTCGTGACGATTCCATTACGTGATCCTATTTCAAACAGGATGAAATTTTGATTCTAGTTTTATGACGTTCGGGAGGGATATCTTTGTTATTTTGTTAAAAGAAGAGCGTCTTACAGCAAGTAGAAGTATAAGTGAAATCATATGCTTTCCGACCGAGCACCACTGACTAAAATGAAATCCTGGTGCTTTATCTCCATTGTAGCTAAGCTTTTAGGCTTTACAAGGAAAGCAGTCTTACATCAAATACAAATAACGGAGAAGTATTATCTGATTTGATCACAGTGCTGAATCGAGTAGCGAATGAAATGAAATAATGTTGATTTTATCTTCACAGTTTGATTGCTGTTATTTTCATGGGGAATTCAGCCTTATAGAATACATGAATACAGTCGAATGCTTTTGTTGGTACAATGAAGTTTCTGTAGTCGATGAGATTATGTACTGAAAATCTTTTAGTAATAATAGATTTCCTAGCAAATAAGCCATTCATTATATACGAATATATGTATTACATTCTCACTGTTTTATTAACGTAATTTTGCAAAGAAAAATAGACTTCCTGCATAAAAGAACGAGTGGGGAAAAGCCTTACCATTTGATTATTTACCCCCACTGAATAAGTTAAAATCTGTTTGCTACTGCCATAATCACATTTATTAAGGATATATTTCAAAGGAAACTAGTCTTTCTGTATAAAGGAACATAGGCGAACTCTACGTCTAACTACAAAATGCCATTTGCTGTGATGAATAATAAATGAGGTTAATCTTTAAATATGTTACAAACTGAAACACTTATTCAGACACTCATAATTTTTAGAAGACTGTACATAATTTATATCGTTGATATCTGATGTTACAGTAAGATTGTGAAATCAGGGATTTCACGAAATCTCTGAAGCTTTCAGGGGAACCGTGAAATGACCAATTCCCTCAAGGACATTTGATCCCTGAAGGGGTAGTACTAAACACGGCGAAACAGTGGTTCATCTACACTGTTTCGCCGTGTTTAATACTAGCCCCTTGGGGATCAAATGTGTTTCGCCCTATTTAGAACTAACCCCTCGGGAATCAAATGTGTTTCGCCCTATTTAGACCTAACCCCTCGGGAATCAAATGTGTTTCGCCCTGTTTAGAACCAGTCCCACGGGGATCAAATGCACGAGAGGCTAGTACCAAACACGGAGAAACGGCGTGAATGAATAACTGTTTCGCCATGTTTAGCGCCAGTTCCTTGGGTATCAAATGTCCTTAAGTGAATTGGTGATTTCACGAGTGCCCAGGATTCACAGTCTTATTGTAACATACAATATGTATATGTATATATATGTGTGTTTGTATATATATATATATATATATATATATATATATTATATATATATAATATATATATATATATATATATATATATATATATATATATAGCCTTCTACGATGATTCCCTACCGCACGAGAACGCGCGACGTCGAGATTTCAGTTACCGTAGTCTGGAAAACCTGAAACTCTACGGATATATTGCATCACGTTTAACTCCAGCCTACGTGTACCAGAATAAAAAGTGACTACATATGTTCAGAACTTCTGCCTTTGGCCTAATACATAGGCCAGCTCTTAGCAGATATCAACCTTGAAGAAAAGAGGATAGCACGAAGAACTGAAAGGACCTTTTATAAAGTCAATTCCACTGATGCTGCCAATCCTCTCAACAGAATAATAATAATAATAATAATAATAATAATAATTTATACAAAGTATTTACAAAACCTATTAAGTTTTAAGAACAACAGCGAAAATCCTGCTACAAGTGCTACAACAAAATACATAAACTAGAGAAACCAGTCAATCTATTAAAAAGAAAGAAAAAAAAATCCAACGACAAATAGCAAACCAAATAACTGAAAATGAAACTGAAAGTGAAGAAGGAAGGCTGGACATATTTTCCTCTCTGCCCACGGAACGAATTTCGTTCGAGTGTTCTTCGGAGGAACTAGATCTTTGGGGACGACGACAGGGAAGGGAATTCCCCGCGACTCCGAGCGACGGAGAACGTCATTCGCGAAATATGAGCAGAGAGAGAGAGAGAGAGAGAGAGAGAGAGAGAGAGAGAGAGAGAGAGAGAGAGAGAGAGAGAGATCGCTGAGGAAAATTGGATTTCGATGTTATTTTGCATGAGAGGAAAAATAGGATGATGTGGCACTGAACTGGGGTTGCTGGACGCGAAAATACTTATGGTCGCGATGTCTGTAATTCTTAATCAGTACATATACACATACATACGCACGTGCATACACATATATA
>NC_087221.1:23465676-23488176 GCF_015104395.2 Macrobrachium nipponense
CAAATTAAAGAAAACATTAACACTTCACTGCGGAAAAAAAAATACGTTTGAAAAAAGCAAATAACAGTTCAAGACGTGGTATCAGAACCCCTTTAAAGTTGAGAGCATCAACATCCGTAACACTTAATTGTTCCACAATTTCAAGGGTAACTGTTCCACACTTTTGGAGCCAAGGGAATAATAACACCTTTGGAAGCACCGCGCGGTGGGCAATGAATGAACCCTAAATAATACCACACGCTCTGCCGGCAGAAAACAGCTTCCTTTCCTAAAAAAAATAAGAGTGAGAGAGAGAGAGAGAGAGAGAGAGAGAGAGAGAGAGAGAGAGAGAGAGAGAGAGCCTCCGGACCTCGTTATTAAAAGGCTTTTACTCGGTTGTCTTGAGGCGGATGGTAGCAACTTCCTTTATTGCCCCGGGTTCCCTCTTGGCACATTCCGAGGGAGGCTATTAATATCGACCTTATCTGTCCAGGCTGCATTATTGTTTTTCGGGGACTCCCAAGGAAAGGGCATTGTACCAGTTGGGCAGAGAGAGAGAGAGAGAGAGAGAGAGAGAGAGAGAGAGAGAGAGAGAGAGAGAGAGAGAGAGAGAGAGATTACGGAATTGCTGAATCGGAGTATCTCCTAAACCAGAGGCGAAGTCTTATGAATAATAGTCTGCGAAATACGGAAATGCTAATTCTAATTGAGCATAGTTTGTTCTCTCTCTCTCTCTCTCTCTCTCTCTCTCTCTCTCTCTCTCTCTCTCACTCACAGTCTTTTATCCAGTCATATATGTACCAAAATATGTAAATGATCTTTAACATCACGCTGGATAAATGACTCTATTACTATTTGGTATCAAATAAATCTGAATTCCAATTGCTTACAGCTCTCTCTCTCTCTCTCTCTCTCTCTCTCTCTCTCTCTCTCTCTCTCTCTCTCTCTCTCTCTCACTAGCTTTTACGTAACCCATAGCCAATCAGTGTGAAAAGTTCCATCGCTCACATGACTTTCCTAGCATAGCAGTTACTCAAAAAGATGATTATTCTAATTAAGAACATGTATATCTGTCCAATGTAAAATTTAATATATATTTTTTTAAATATCAGATACAAATGATGTTCTCATAAATAGCCATAAGAGGTAAGTAAAATTCCCAAATACATTAGATTTTTCTAAATGTATTAATCGATAAATTGCCTGAACGTGACTATTTTAGTTATTTTTAATATCACAGAGACAAACGGATCAAGGACAACAGATTTATAAAATACTGATATTTTAAAACAGTAGGGTATAACCCGCTGCTATAAAACTAATGATCTTTGAAATAAGTGTGAAGCCGTCTGAAGGAATGTGTGGAATTGTGAGCAACAAAAATGTGCAATCAGCCTATTATACATATTGTTGAAAGCGATAACAAATATTCGATAGCATTACCAAGTAAAAAGTAAATTACTAAAATAAAAAGAAAATAAAAACAACAGCCTAGGAAAAAGGAAACGAACGATAAAAAACTGAACCGAATGCTAAAAAAAAAAATGCAACAGAAGACGGAGGTCACCATCATTTATTTTCCCTTCTCCCTCATTTCAGTCTTGCGAACGAAAAGAAACATCGCCAGTCGACGACGTCTTGACCGTGAAATATCAAGAAGTCTTCAACGATTAATTTTTCTTCACCCTATTTTTATTTTCGGATCACGTCACCAAAAATTCTGTTTTCCTTTTTTTGTTCTATTTTTCCTCCCTGTCTCGAGCTGTTTATTTTCACTTTACGCTCCTGCTTCTCTCGAGTTGTTTTACTTTCTTTATTTTGTTTTCCCGCGCCTGTCTCGCGTCCGAGTTCATTTCGAGGTGCTGGCTGATGGCTTGTCAGAGGCACAAGTTGTAATTGGTAAAGTTCAGTTGCTCTCACTTCAAGACCAGAATGTTTCTTCCATTTAAGAATGGTTTTATTTGCCCGGCTCAGCTCGGCCTTCTTCTTCTTCTTCTTCTTCTTCTTCTTCTTTATCCCGGACGATAATAGTTGCCAGGGTGATTCTCATTTTATTTTTTAGTAGCGCCAGGGTAAAAGAATTTCTTTCATTCCCGATTCTTTCTTGAGTTTGTAAAAGGGGGCTTCCTATACAGCCTACGCGATATATTAAATGGCGTTACTCATACCTATAAAATATTTTTTTCTTCATAACATTTTTAAGGGGAGTCGACCAGACTCACCGAGATTGTTATTGGTGATAAATGGAAGGTTGTATGGGATTTATCGATAAAGAAGTGATACATGGATGATTGAATGGTATTTAGTTATCAATAAAAGAAATACTGCAGCAATGGTTGTATGGCGTTAGTGTTGAATCCTAAAACATTCAGCAGCGCAATGAAAACTGAGCGGCCAAGAGACACAAGGAGACTTGCGACGCTAAAAAAGTGAGCGAATGAATGGTTACTCTCTTAGGTTTCGTATACAAAAGGAGCAACCCAGCAAGATCTCGCATACAAAGAAAAAAAAGGGCAATCTCCCAAGGTTTTGCATAAAAATGGCACTCCCAGGTTTTGCATACCCAAATATCCCAATATTTTGCGTGCTAAACGAGCAATCTTCCAAAGTTTTGCATATAAAATGGGCAATACTCCACGGTTATCCACACAAAACTGGTCATCTCCAAAGATTTTCCACACAAAACTGCCACTCTCCTAGGCAATATTCCGAGGTTTTGCAAGCAAAATGGGCAATTCTTATAGTTTTGTGTATCAAATGAGATATCTTCTCGAGGCCTTCTTTGCACTTAAAAGGGCCAATCACCCAAGGAATTTTAACATCAACGCTTGATGTGGCAAAATAAAAATATGAAAACCTTCGCACAAACAGCATTTTCCAACATATTTGCACATTTTTTTCTAGTAATTTCTACTTCAGTACTACGTACAACGAAAATACATCTGAGCCTCTAAAGTACTGACTGAGCAGCTTGCTCTCAAAAATAAACCTTTTGGGTACTCTGTCGGAGATTTGTTTTCACATAACTCTTACACCGAATAAACCAACAGAATAAAACACTGATCTGCAATGTTAATTAGGGAATTTTTCAGTTCAGGCATAAACAACCTCTGATTACTGATTTCATTTACGAATTCGTTATACGTCGAATCTTGGATAATGAAGCTAATTAATACTTTGATATATTATTCAATAACGTTATGACATAATGTTCAGAATTAATATGATATTTTAGGCCGTGAACAGGTATCTAATTATGATATATTTATCATTTTCTGTATGGAGTGCGACATGATCATTCCTCATCAGAATACTGTAACGATCAATATTACTATTTTACGATGCTGACACGAACTGGATTATGTTACTGCTTAATTTTGCGCATATGTTATATCGCAGTATAGCATAATTCAACAAACAAATAAATTTTCTTTCTCTTAGATAAAAGAAATATCCTTTACTATATATATATATATATATATATATATATATATATATATATATATATATATATATATATATATATTTATATATATATATATATATATATATATATTCTATATATATATTATATATATATGTATATATATATATATATTATATATATATATATATATATATATATATATATATATATATATATATATATATATATTACACGCACACATACATATGTAAATATATATATATATTTAACTTCTATTCCTTGTCACAAGCTTACGCCAAATTCTCTATTTCTTCTCTAAGCTGTTATTTATCATTTTGCTTTGAACACTTCCGGATAATCACAGTCTTATCCTTAATGAAATAGTAAACACGGATACGTGGAATTGCTCTATTTATACAAAACTGAGACGCAGTTTACTCACTAATACGCTCCAAACACGTGAATGGATACGAACAAAAAGATACAGATATCTGTTGCTCACATACGCACACGTGGGCACATCTGCGAGTATATGAACAACACAAAGGAACTCTTTGAGTTCATTAATGACGATTATTAGGGTTAAAGTTAGGGCCGTGGGTAAACGAGTTTTCCTGGCATTTCCTGGTATTACTTCTCTGGAGTTTGCATTAGGCAGTTCAGCGCAGCAGGTGATTAGGTTTAAGACCAGGAAACGATGTTATGATTTCTCAGAGTGACTAATTAACTCCTCTCTCCAGGGCAGACTCACGTTGCAATTAACGATGTACGGAACAGTATACTTCATTCCTATGCGGCCATAATCGTATCAGTTAAGGTACACTGCTTCGTAAGCTAGCATAGGCTCGTAAACACTTGCTCGTCCACCGTATCGTATTACACATACGAAACCTACACCCATTATCTCTCTCTCTCTCCTCTCCTCTCGCTCTCTCTCTCTTCTGCCTCTCTTCTCTCCTCTCTCTCTCTTCTCTCTATATATATATATATATATATATATATATATATATACTATATATATATATATATATATATATATATATATATATATGTACACACATATATATATATATATATATATATATATATATATATATATATATATGTATATATATATATATATATATATATATATATATATATATATATATATATATATATATATATATATATATATATATATATATATATATATATATATGACGTTCTTGTTCTGAATGAAAATTCTAGATTTTAACCTCTGCAGACCTTCGATATAGGACTCTTTCTGTTCTATGGTAGAATTTTTCATTGAAATTTAGACTCTTCAAAAACCCATGTAACGAGAAGGATTTGACTTCCGAGAGCCCGACGTCAGGAAGAATGTTCAACTTTGAGTTGGTGATCGCAAACCTCCGCCAAAGTAGAACAATCCCCCCTCCCCCTAACAGCCATTAAGAAGATCACAAGGTTTAGCTCGCAGATACAGGGAAGCAGCCATTACATGACTGCTACATTCACGTCGAAAGATTTTGGATGGTCTTCCTGGATTGTCACGATTTAAAAAAAAATTTTGTCTTTATGATGAAAACGATATATTTTATTCGGTTGGCTGAAGGGGACCGTTGTTTTTTTTTATTTTGTACCCCATATTTGTATTTTGAAAAATACGGTCTCGTGTACATTATTGTGGCCTTTTACTCATTATTTGTGGTCACTCAAAGTCACGATATACTGATGTACCATAGATAAACAGAACTATATATATCATATAGTCGTCTTGTAAGAGATAAAATAAACAAGTAAAAATTTGCCTAAGTTTCTTCGGCGTAGTCGAGTATTCTGTACAGCGTATAATGCTGTATGAAACTTTCAGACACGGCCCATGAAACTATCAGCAGCGACCAATGAAACTTTTAGCCACGGCCCGATGGTGACTTGTGTTGTTGGCACTTAGTCATGGCTACCCTCAACTTTAAATAAAATAAAAACTACTGAGGCTAAACATTTGCAATTTAGCATGTTTCATGATTGGAGGGTGGATGATCAACATACCAATTTGCAGCCCTCTAGCCTCAGCAATTTGTAAGATCTGCGGGTGGACAGAAAAAGTGCGGACGGACAAACAATCAGTTTTCTTTTACAGAAAACTAAAAACCCATTGATTTTTTTTTATTTCAAAACTTCCGTAAAGTAATAATAGGGGTGTACGGTGAATAAAAGATGTTGGTTAATAAAAAAAAACGTTATGGTTTGAGGTGAATGACAGGCAGGTCGACACAGGAGTCTTAGGTGAAAAGACCAAAACTTCCCCATTAGAGTCTACGAGTAAGTGAACAGGATACTGAGGATTCTCATGGTGACTGGATTAGCCTGGCTTTGAACAGTTAGCCGGGAAGAATTATTAAAAAGATAACGAAATATTTCCCTCTATCATTTCATTCTGATATGAATTTTTTTTATTGAAACCGTCTTGCTCGAATAACAACAGGTTGCTAAAGCACTGAGTTAAAGTTATAAAATATCTTTATAATTTTCCTTACAGATATTTCAAAACATGCACACATAAAAACTTATCCTATAGAAAAGATACTTTTGGAAAAAATGCATTTATTTTATAAATACGTTCCGTTACAGGAAAATCCGGAAGTAATTCGATTTTAAGCTTATTACCGACGGATAACAAAATATCCAATTTAATCTGCAAAACATGACATATCTATAGTAAAGCTCGTGGTCCACATTGCAATAATTTTTTTTACAGTTTTTTTTATTATGTTGAAGCGCATAAAATCATGAAGTAAATACTATTAGAGAAACTAAATCTCTAATAACGCAGTGATTGCTAAATAGCTACCAGTTTTAAATTATAACCGGACACTTGTGATTTGTCTTGTTTTATGTGATTCTGTATGGCGTTTTATCTTTTCATGAAATTTATTACCGTCTATTAAACATTACAGACTTCAAAAACCAAGCTTCCCGGTAATTATATTGCGCAGTCTTCATGTTTTTTTTCCAACTCTTAAAAAACAATTACCAAATTATAAAAAGGGAGTCGCTATTCGGAAAAAAATCAGTGTCCTAGTTTGCACTATTGGGCTTTGTTAGTTCTTCAGTAAATACAAATAAAATAAAAACAGAAGAACGATTGTTTACACAATTAAGAAAACTCTTCCGACCACGTAGCGAGTTACTTTGTAATCTCCTGAAAATAAAACGAAACAAAAATATTCCAGGATACAGACAATTTCCCTTTCATAATATCACCGCGGCACACGTCGATAAAAAGCCACAAACACATGACTAATCAAGAAATAAACGAAAGAAATGAGAATTCTACTTCGAATCGCCTTGTGAAGTCTATAGAAGTAAACGCTTAATATTCCAGTAAACAGGCCCGTTTTTTTTTGTGTATTTCGCCTTGGCGTGGCCCTTAAAAAGAGAGAGAGAGAAGAGAGAGAGAGAGAGAGAGAAAGAGAGAGAGAGAGAGAGAAATTAGTCAATAAACACAAATAATAGACATAATAAAAAGGGGCACAGAAATTCCTCGACAGCTGAAGAACGGGTTGCGCCTCGTACCCCGATGCGTAAAATGAAAATGGCCCTTTGCGCAAAAAATCCCCAGACGATTAGGGTTAGCCTTCCCCTTTTCCCCAACCCCCTCACTTCCGGTTGGACGAATACGATAATGGCGGCAAGTCGTCCTTCTTTCCTTCCATAACTAAGAAGGACGAGGAGGAGGAGGAGGAAAGAGCAACGGCAGCGGCCCTGAGGCCAGATCTTTTTTTTCCTCTCATTCGATTTACGGGAATAAAGCAGATCAGAAGAAGGTCTCCTTCTGGGCTTTTCGTCTCCTGAGGTTTCTCGCATCTTTGACTGCCCCTTTCAGTTTTTCTAGTTCTCTCACTTCCAGAATTTCTAGATTTTCCGCTATTCTAATTTCACTCGTTTCGATAATATCAACACCTTTCCGTTTCATCGCCATTCCAGGATTTCCAACTGTTCTCTCCCCTTTAGGTGTTCTTGTTTTGAAAATTCCTAATTCTCTGTTTCTCCTTTTATTCCAAGTTTATTTCACTCTCGCAGTTCTGAATTTTTCTCTCCGTTTCTCACATCTCGAGCTTTTCTTATAGCTAGTTATCTTATTTAAAATGGTGTCATTTAATTCAATTTCGTTTTCACAATTCTTCATTGATCTTGTTTAAAGTTTCTCTTATTCATATATTTTCTCTTCATAAACTCAACACTGACTTTCTCTTTCTGTCTTTTTTAATTCCTCTCCATTCCATTGCCTTTATTTTCCAGTCCCTTATTTATAATCATCAATCTTATAGCTTCTTGATTCCAGTTCGTGTTTATAATTCCTCTGAATTCCATAATTTCTCCTTTCCAGCTCCTCATTCCAATTCCTTTCACTTGCATAATCATTCGCTTCAAATATCCACCTTATAGAAATCCTCTCGCTTCCAGTCTTTCCCTTCCAGTTTCTCGTTTCGATGCTTCCAGTCTTTCCCTTCCAGTTTCTCGTTTCGATGCTTCCAGTCTTTCCCTTCCAGTTTCTCGTTTCGATGCTTCCAGTCTTTCCCTTCCAGTTTCTCGTTTCGATGCTTCCAGTCTTTCCCTGCCAGTTTTTCGTTTCGATGCTTCCAGTCTTTCCCTGCCAGTTTCTCGTTTCGATGCTTCCAGTCTTTTAGACCGGCAGCCCGGACCATTGAGATACAACAAACGAGATACCGACTGTAACCCCTACCGGTATTTAGGAGTAGACTTGTAAACTATGAAACTGACCGTCTGCCGAAAATATATGGGTGGCTTACTTAACAAGCACCACTAATTGCTCGTTAGATTTTGGGTCTAGATCCAGTATATGAGATACCAGATGAAACTAATATATAATATATCTGCAGACTCTACTGATTATAGAATGACCAGTGACAGACATTTTGGAGGGTGGGTTCCCCCTGACAGACGCACTGAAAAGGGGGGTTAATTGGATCTAGATCCAACTTAGGAGATACCGAGTAAAATTTACATTACAATAGCACTGCACATCCTAGAATACTGTGGTGGTAATGACAGACGTTTTAGTGGGTGGTTACCCCCTGACAGACGCCCCACAACGAGTGGGGAGGGTGAGGCAGGATCTGCATCCAACATTGGAGATACCAAGTAAAATTTGTACTACAATTGCACTGCACATCCTAGAATGCTGTGATGGTAATGCCAGACATTTTAGTGGTTGGTTACCCCCTGACAGACACCCCACAACGAGTGGGGAGGGGGAGGGGGAGACAGGATCTGCATCTAACATGGAGATACCAAGTAAAAGCTGTACTACAATAGTTCTGCACATCCTAGAGTACTGTGGTGGTAATACCAGACATTTTAGTGGGTAGTTACCTCCTGACAGGCACCCCACAACGAGTGGGGGGAGGGGGAGGGGGATCCAGGAACTGCATCCAACATTGGAGATAACAAGTAAAATTTGTACTACAATAGCACTGCATATCTCAGAGTACTGCGGTGGTAATGACAGATATTTTAGTGGGTGGTTTCCCCCTGACAGACACCCCACAACGACTTGGGAAGGGGAGGGGGAGGGGGAGCCAGGATCTTCATCCAACATTGGAGATACCAAGTATGATTTGTGCTACAATAGCACTGCACATCCTAGAGTACTGTGGTGGTAATGACAAACATTTTGAGGGTGGTTACCCTCTGGCAGACACCCCACAACGAGTAGGGAGTTGGAAAGGGAGGGGGAGACAGGATCTGCATCCAACATTGGAGATATAAAGTAAAATTTGTACCACAATAGCACTTCATATCCTAGAATGCTGTGATGGTAATGCCAGACATTTTAGTGGGTGGTTACCCTTTCACAGACATAACCAACGATTGGAAGGGAGAGGTGGGACACCTTGAAATATTTCAAAATTATCATAGGCAATATTAATATTAGAAATATGGTAAGTATCTGAAAATCGTGAGCCTGATAAAATGTAAAAGGCAAAATATTCAAGAAATATTGTGATGTTTCAGGATAAGAATTACTGCCGGAGTTATTTTTTAAAATTCCTATTGAAGTATGGAATATTTCACTTCATTAATTCCATCACATCTATATAAATACTATGTGTGAGACTTTCTAGGCTTGGTCTACTTTCTATAGTTTTACACACACACACACACACACACACACACACACACACACACATATATAATATTAGCACTATCCTTTGTTTTGGAGTTATTACTTCACACAAAGTATTTTATGTGAATGGAGGGGTTCACAATTGGCAACAGCTACATGTATGTGTGCTGAGCCATTTTTGAATAATTAAACCAGTCATATGGTGCCAATAATTAAACCAGTCATATGGTGCCGCTCTAAAAAAGAAATGTAAGATAAGTATTCTCGCTTTAATAGCGTCTTTGGTCATTTTCTTTTCTTGCCTATAGTTAGGACACTGCAGCCATGTCGAGGTTCGTAGCCCAACGTGTCTTACCATAAATGAATTGTTCTTTAGTTGCTGTTGGTTGGTGTGGATGAAATGAAATTTTTATCGGATATGGGATTTCGATTGATATTAAGACCAAAGTCCCATCATAAAGAGCTGTTTTAACACCCGCACATTCACAAAGAGATGATGTATCACAACACAAATAATTACTGGAAACGGATATGTGAATGAATTGTTCAGGATAAGCTAACTATAAATATTAAAACATTTTCCCCCATTTTATTCCCCTTCCCGAAGTTGACGATCATACAACTTGGAGCTCCTGACTCCCAAATTAAGTTGGCCTATAATATCATGTCAGTTATCTAATAGTCCACTTATTTTCGGCTGCCTCACTCAAATTGATCTGTACACTATGACCAAGTATCAGGTACCATATATATTCAGGGAAGAAAATCTAAACTTAAATAAAAATGATACACAGTTTGATGTTTAAAGCCAGCCGAGTGCGTTTGTCTCTTAACTTCCCGCCGGCACGCACCACAGGCAGCCTATGTAATGTGTTTCAATACATTCTATCGATGCTGGCTTTTACGACCATTATTCGGCTAATTTTCTCCCTTGTAATATTTTTTTCTTTATTTGTTCATTATATCCAGTAGACAGGCACTAACATATTATATTCTCACGTCTGCTCAATGCATTTACCATTGTTAATATGATTTATAATGCGTCTCCAACAGTCATAAAAATTTGACAACCGAATGTGCAAATATGTCAGCTGTGTGCAAGGCATAGGGCGTCAATCACTGGAGTAGCGATCTCCCTGCCGAGAGTGACTTCGGAAGGCCATATTGAAAGGTCGCGGTCCAGCTCTTAGTACTATATTTTATTACTATTACTTTTTTTAATCTTTATTATTATTATTATTATTATTATTATTATTATTATTATTATTATTATTATTATTATTATTATTATTATTCGACCCAATTTCACAGAGAAAAATTACCTTACGAAAACACACCTAAGCACTCCATCCATTGTGGTCAGGCCTAAGCATCTGCTCTTGGATCTAAGCACTGTCAATCATAAAAGGACTTTCTTTGCATATGGTAGCGAAGCACTAACTAAACAGTAATGTACAATCACTAACCACCAACACTCACAATGCACTTACTCAGTAAGCACTCACACTTGCATACATTCACTACACACACACACACGCACACACACACACACACACACACACTTAACATACACTCACACACACTCTCAATATCACAAAACACGCTGAATACCCAACACTCACTAGGCACTCACTTTACACTAAATGCTCACTAAACACTTGAAATACTAAATTTACTAAATATTCATTATACCCCAAACACTCAGTAAACATTCACTAAACGCTCACTTAATCCTAAACATTAATTAAACACTAAACATTCACTAAACCCTAAGCACTCATTAAATACTAGCTTACCAAACCCTAAATACTTATTAAATACTAAACAGTGAATGAACATCCACTCATTAAAAACTTAATAAACACTTACTTACTAAACATTTGCTAAACACTAACATTCACAAGACATTCACTAAACGCTCACTTAAAATTCGCAAAACTTTCACTAAAACCCTAAACACTCACTTAATACTTACACACTAAATATTCACTAAACACTACCATTCACAAGACATTCACTAAACGTTCACTTAACATTCACAAAACATTTACTAAAACCCTTAAGACAAAACATTCACTGAATACTTACACAATAAACATTCAATAACATTCACAAAACATTCACTAAACCCTAAAGACTCAGTAAACATTCACTGAATACTGACACATTAAACAGTCACTAAACCTTAAACAGTCATCAAACACTTACTCATAAACATTCACTAAACGCATACTCACTAAACCCTAACAATTCGCTAAACACTGACTCATTAAACATTAACGATAGAAAAAATTGACAATTGCACTAATTTTTCATTTCTCTTGTTTTCTTTAGATTAATGCAAGGTAATTTTTTTTTTTTGGTCTAGTTTGCTCTTGTATTTATTCATAATCTTCTTGAGAGAATGGAAATGTTCGAAATAACTTGGTGTGTAGAGATATTGTTTATAAAACAGAGATCCTCTGTGTCCTTCCTCAGCCAGGTATATTATGTCTGACGAATTTTACACCAGCCGAAAAAAAATCGACTATAGTAACAACAATATTCATTCATAAAACTGATAATACAAAATTGTATCCATGATTTCATTAGCATGAAAGTCAGTTGAAACCAAAAGAAGGTAGCCCTGCTTCGATAAAACAAACCGAGTAGGCTGTAGCACAATTATTATGATCTGTACCCTTACTATAGCGTATATATTACATATGTATTACTATCTATTTAATGGGTGCGTAACTCTATTTAACAAATGTTATGTACATAGACATTTTATAGCAATAACTCTAATAATGATAAGAACTTACATGCTAATTTATAGTGTCAGTCTTCCAACCACCGCTACATTAATTTTCATATCGTAAACAAAGCTAAAGGAAGTAGGGGAGACCGGGGCTAGTTGGCACACTTTTTACAATTTTGGTTATTGCGAATATAAAACAAACTTTATGCAAAATTCTTACCCCCATTGAAAAATATTAACATTCGTCTTTATCATAGAGCAAAATAATTGTTGTTTGCTTTCAACATTAGATAACAATAAGCTTTAGAAAAAAATAACTTTTCGTGCCACTTGCCCCACGGGGTAAGTTGGCACACATTATGGGGGTAAGTTGGCACATTGATAATAAACAAAAAATTACTACATTGCATTTAAATCAAATTGCAAAAATACCCTCTGAATTTCCAAAATACAAAATATAAGGCTTTAATATTACTTCAGATCATCATCTAGTTGTAATTGTGGCAGGTGTGAAATAAATCCTCGTCATAGTCTTCATGCTCCCACATGTTACATACCCTGCACTGGACCCACACTTCTCCTGGCTTACCAAACACAGGCTCTCTTCAGCTGAGCTTTCTTCTGATCAACAAGAGCAGTTCTTAAACTCTGCATCACGCTGATGACTGATCTGAAGCCCATGTGTCTTTTCGGACATCTCTCAATCTGTTACATAACCACCCGTAAAATCAAAATCTTGAAATAGTCTAAACCAATTGAAAACATCAAATTAAGTGACAGCTAGAGGTAAAGCCGAGGAAACTTTACCAGGAATGTCACAGATGGGCATACTTGATCCTGGATTACCAGTCATCCACGAATCACATGCCCTGTTAACACATTTCTTCAGATGTCTATAAACACTAAAATCAAGGGGCTGCAACTTGTGAGAACAATGTGGAGGAAATGATAGGACACTAATCTCATTATCCTTCCAAAAATCCAGAAACAAAACGTAAATTATATAAATAAATAGGGTTACTATTGTTATCAAATAACGTGTGCCAACTTGCCCATCCCTACCATTTGGTACAAAAACGATTACCAGTCCACACCAAGAAGCCTTGAATTAATAATTTTAATGTTATAGAATCTTTAAACCATAAGGAAAACTATGCTATCATTGAAAACTAATCTTTATGAATGTATAGATGTTATAGCGAATAACAGAAAGATTAAAATATTTACTTACTACCACCAAAATAAAAAATTGTCTCATAAATTCGAGCTCCTACGTTCTATCTCTATAGAATTTTGCTGGTAATTGAGGAACCACGTGGTAATTACACAGTATATGTATTAGAGTCATCCTATTGGTAAACTTTAGTCATGTTGAGTATGCCAACTTACCCCTGTAGCCAACTAGCCCCAGGCTCCCCTACTATAATTGAAGTCAGTTGCTTGCTTGACAAAATAATAATATGACTGAATTATTATGGGCCTACAGATGACTGTTATTTATATGAAACAAATAAATTATTTTTGTGTTAGATCAGCCATCGTCAACCGGGGTTCCGTGGAACCTTAGGGTTCCGTGAACGATCGCCAGGCGTTCCGTAAGAATTCATGTTTTATTTAATTATTTGTTATTTATAAGTATATATTTTTCGTTAAACATGACGTGAGAAATCGTAGTCCAATAATTTATTTTATCGCAACATATGGTGCGAAATTTATTCCCTCTCATTTACTAAAGGTAATTAATACAAATGCTTACGTATATATATATATATATATATATATATATATATATATATATATATATATATATATATATATATATATATATATATATATATATATATATATATATATATATATATATATATATATATATATATATATATATATGTGTGTGTGTGTGTGTGTGTGTGTGTGTGTGTGTGTGTGTGTGTGTGTGTATTGGGGTTCCTTGGGATGAGGAAAATTGTCTCAGGGGTTCCTCAAAGTGTCAAAGGTTGGGAAACACTGTGTTAGATAAATACAAAGGATATAGAAAGGATAAAAATATTTATTAAACATATCACGATAATGTATAATACGGGTCAATAGTAGCCCACTATACTAATCTAGACATTCATTATCAGGGCTTGCTTTTCCCCCTGCTCACCTGTTAGGGTGTGTCTGTCAGGGGGAAACCACCCACTAAAATGTCTGTCATTACCATCACAGCATTCTAGGATATGAAGTGCTATTGTAGTTCAAATTTTACTTGGTATCTCCAATGTCGGATGCAGTCCCTGTCTTCCCCTCCCCCTCCCCACTCATTGTGGGGTGTCTGTCAGGGGGTAACCACCCACTAAAATGTCTGTCATTACCATCACAGCATTCTAGGATATGAAGTGCTATTGTAGTTCAAATTTTACTTGGTATCTCCAATGTCGGATGCAGTCCCTGTCTTCCCCTCCCCCTCCCCACTCATTGTGGGGTGTCTGTCAGGGGGTAACCACCCACTAAAATGTCTGGCATTACCATCACAGCATTCTAGGATGTGCAGTGCAATTGTAGTACAAATTTTACTTGGTATCTCCAATGTTGGATGCAGATCCTGCCTCCCCCTCCCCACTCGTTGTGGGGCGTCTGTCAGGGGGTAACCACCCACTAAAACGTCTGTCATTACCACCACAGTATTCTAGGATGTGCAGTGCTATTGTAGTGTAAATTTTACTCGGTATCTCCTAAGTTGGATCTAGATCCAATTAACCCCCCCTTTTCAGTGCGTCTGTCAGGGGGAACCCACCCTCCAAAATGTCTGTCACTGGTCATTCTATAATCAGTAGAGTCTGCAGATATATTATATATTAGTTTCATCTGGTATCTCATATATTGGATCTAGACCCAAAATCTAACGAGCAATTAATGGTGCTTGTTAAGTAAGCCACCCATATATTTTCGGCAGACGTTCAGTTTCACAGTTTACAAGTCTACTCCTAAATACCGGTAGGGGTTACAGTCGGTATCTCGTTCGTTGTATCTCAATGGTCCGGGCTGCCGCTCTATTTCCCTGCCAGTTTCTCGTTTCAATGCTTCCAGTCTTTCCCTTCCAGCTTCTCGTTTTGATATTTACTTTACCTCTCAGTTTGCAATTTTTTGGGGGTAATTTCTCTCCATATTTGTTTTAAGAATATAATTCCTCTGCCATCCATGGCCTTTATTTTTCAGTTCGTCCATATAATTCCTACAACTGCACAATCCCTCCATTCCAGTCAGGTACTATAATTCCTCTCCGTTCCATATTCCCTTCCTTACACTTCCTTTCGGTCCGGGCATGTCCCGAGGACAAGGAAGTAGGCCTACGCAAGAGCCTTCCCTCCCCCACCCACCTCTTCCACCCCCTTCCTGGAGAGTCCTCTCAAAGCTCAGAGCTATGCTAGGAGCCCATTTCCATATGGTAATTCTTATCCACCTCTTTTTGCCCTCTAGAGATTCCATCTAGAAATGACAATACTTTCAGTCTGATTATTTCATCATGGTAGTTTTCTGCCTCTCGTACAGCTGGAAAAACTCAAATCCAGCTGCCACGAGGACTGGACGAGGGATATAAAGGGATAAAGTCTGTCTGTTGCTTCTGACTGACGGAAGGATCCTGGAATTTCCGGATTTTAAGAAATGATAGGACGCATTCGTCTGTTACCTTTGAAGGACAGGAGGAGCTCATAAGGGGGAGTTATGACCTTGTCAAATCTTAAATTTTTTTTAAATTTTTGATTTTTTTTTAGCAAAACTGAACAGGTGTTTGTTTATTCATATCAACCAGTCACTTATCATCAGGATAGTTACAAAAAAATATTACATTTCTTACGGGTTCTATTTTGAAAAATATGAAAAAAGAGGATATTTCTGGAGTAAAAACACAAAACCATCACAAAAATAAGAGTACACATCAATTAACATAACAGCATAGGGCTAACAAAAATTAACCTGAAAAAAGAAGCACAGAGTAGAAGCAGAAAAGGTTGGAAGCCAATCTGCGTGAAAGCGTAAAGAAGTGATCTTGTCGACATTTGTTCGTGCATATTTATGAGCCCAAAAAGACTTAAGAACAAGTGTGTACATGAATGTATATGAATATATCAAAACCACACACGCCTTTGCCTGTGTGTTTACGGAGTTTTTTTTCGGTGAAACAAAAAAAATACAAACAAACAAGCAAACAAACAAAGAGAAAGAAACCATATGATTTAATTGTTTTTTACAAAATCTTGGGTAGTAGACAAAATCATAGCTGTATTCCAGGAAATGGAAAATAATAATATCAATTTGAATGCAAATAGGCACTGTTATTATTTCAATGACTTTAGAGAAGAGGGAAACACTATTGTAACAATGAAATTTTGGAATGGAGCGAAATTTATCTAAATGATAAAACAACTGATTGAATTCCACGAAAACGAAAAGTTCATAAAAGTGTACTTATATTTACAAATTTGTAAAACAATAATTAAAAATTACTTAATGATTTTACCCAGTCTGTGCAATAATTTTCATAAGGGATGAGAAGTGAAAGTGCTCTCTGCAGATTCATTTGAAGCTGATATATTTAAACATCCATATTCGTCTGAAAACGTAGTAGTAAGATAAAATCTCAACCAGAATTGAGAAAAGGAACAAAGTGTAAAATAATAAAAGAGGGATTTAAGGTTTACTAGAGGGAAATAATTGGATGATATCCTATGGATTCTAGAAAGAGGAGGAACGGACGAGCGTCCGATACTGCGCCTTGAAACTGACCTGATATGGCAACCTTGAGTCCATCACGGGAGGAAAAAGTGGCACTGAAGAGGAATAAATGATTATCGTCGAGAGAGAGAGAGAGAGAGAGAGAGAGAGAGAGAGAGAGAGAGAGAGAGAGAGAGAGAGAGAGAGAGAGTACTAAAAGTTCTGAGTAAATTAAGATATTTTAACAAGATTTTTTCAAAGAATATCGCTAGTACGGAGACATTCTTTTCCAAGAATCTATCGCGTGGATATTAAACCATGAAATCTATGTTTATAAATATGTGCACAAACACGCATGCATATATCACACACACAAACATACCCATATATATATATGTACGTGTATGTGTGTGTGTGTGTTTGTAGATTATCAATTTGTCAAACATTTATACATATATATTTCATGCTATAGACTGTAAGGGATATAATTATATGGTAATGTAATATTTCTACGCTGAAATATACTCTTAAAAATCTCTCTCTCTCTCTCTCTCTCTCTAATACACACACACACACACACACACACACACACACACACACACACACACACACACATATATATATATATATATATATATATATATATATATATATATAATATATATATATATATATATATATATATATTCTTGAGGTACGGACAATTCAACGAACACCAGATAACAAAAACTCCTTAGATGGTAGCGGTCACTTGGGACAGCAGATGCTATTCAGTTTTCCAAATGAAAACTATGGACGCTTATGACAGACATCCGGAGTAATTTCCTGCATTCATTGTTATCAATCAAAGAGGAAATGGATCTCAGTGTCTCTTCGGACACAGAAAAGGATAGTAATCTGTCCAAAAGCCAAAAAAAAAAAAAAAGTGGAAATTCTGATGGTTCTAGAAAATTTGTGCCACGATCTTAAGGCATTTTATTTTGTAGTGCTTTTAAAAGGGTTCAAATGTATGCTTAACGTTGAAGGAACTTTGCTTATAATGCTTATTTTGTAATAATTAACCTTAACTAATAATAATAATAATAATAATAATAATAATAATAATAATAATAATAATAAATAGCAAAAGCCCTCCACTGGAGCATGTGCAAGAAACACCAGCTACCTTGCAGTAAAAGTGGTACGAACAATAGACCGGACATGACGCTGATTGACAAAATCAAGAAAAAAGTATCACTCATTGATAACGGAATACCATGGAACACCAGAGTAGAAGAGAGAGAGAAAAGATTGATAAGTATCAAAACCTAAAAATAGAAATAAGAAGGATATGGGATATGCCAGTGGAAATAGTACCCATAATCATAGGAACACTAGGCACGATCCCAAAATCCCTGAAAAGGAACCTGGAAAAACAATGTGCCGAAGTAGCTCCAGGACTCATGCAGAGGAGTGTGCTCCTAGAAACAGCACACATAGTGAGAAAAGTGATGGACTTCTAAGGAGGCAGGATGCAACCTGGAACCATACGCTATAAAAACCACCTAGTCAAATAGGATAATTATGATAATTTACATAATTAATTTCATTGATATAAATTTTTTATTCTCAATTTTATATCAATGATTTACAATTATAACTTCATTTTTTCGATGGGTATTTGTGTTATTCATTATTATTCAATAAAAAGGCATATTACGGCCCAATAAATTATTTTTTCGATTGGACCTTATTTTTATTATTAAGTATGAGAAAACGACATCTCACGTCTTCCCGGGGTTAATTCATTTTTTTATATAACTTATACGAAAACGACGTCTCGGGCATAAAAATGGTTTTCAGTGGTATTTAAGTGAAAAATGCGCTCAAAAATTATTTTCTTCGAGGGGAATTTATATATATTACTTTTTTATATAGAAAAGGGTATCGCAAGGACAAAAATAACACTTTCGGAGTGTATTTTATTTTCAATTTTATGATTTACGTGAAAAGACGTCTTACAACCAAAAACGACTTTTTCGAGGGATATTTAAACATTCTCTTTATTAATTACGCGAAAAACTTTTCAAAACCCCAAAAAGTACTGTTAAGACATTTTTATTTCCAATATTATTTGTGAAAAATCCGTTTCACAGTTTTTAAAAGGATATACCACAGACACAAAGTGATTTTTTCAAGAGGGATTTTTAATTAATTTTTAACACAAACACGTCGTCTCACGGCTTACAAATGATTTTTTTGAAACGTACTTATTTTCCATAGTATTATTTACATACAAAGTCATCTTATGTACAAAAATGATGTTTTAAAGTCATTTAGAGTCGTTTTTACCTAAGTGAAATAGTCGTCTGATGGCCTAAACCTGACTTAATTTTAAAATTATCACTAAAAAAAATATATTACTGCCCAAAATAATTTATTAATGTGGCAAATTTGTTTCTATTTTACAATTCTATTACGGTGAAAAAGTCGTCCGGCGGTGGAGGATTATGAATTATTTGTTTAACAATCCTACTATTTTTTCCCGAGGAGTATGTATCTATCATCTTTTTTGGTGAAACTACGTCTTCCAATTTCTTTTTGGAGGATTATGAAACATTCCTTTAGTATTCGTATTTCTTGTGTAAAAGACTTCTGATAGCTCAAAAATGACTTTTACTAGGATTCTGAATTAATCTCCTAATGTTCCAATTATTGCGAAAGATTTTTCGCTGCTGGATAATGGTTATTACTAAGAATATGTATT
The DNA here is from genome assembly GCF_015104395.2 of Macrobrachium nipponense. Taxonomy (NCBI): domain Eukaryota; kingdom Metazoa; phylum Arthropoda; class Malacostraca; order Decapoda; family Palaemonidae; genus Macrobrachium; species Macrobrachium nipponense. The sequence continues at coordinate 23,485,403 of NC_087221.1, forward strand.
TCTTATTTGATGAAGAGAACGTCTCACAGTCCAAAAGTGGGTTTTAAGTGCAATATGCATTATTTGTTTCAACTCTCCATTTTCGCCAAGTTAAATTTGGTGTGGTTTGTCCTTTGGGTTATACGCCTCAGTTGGATAATTATTCACGGCGAAAATGACGGGACATAATTCAACGGATACACCACACCACATTTAAATTACAGGCCCAAGACATAGCAGTTACTCCGCAGTGTATTCTTTTCCCAAAATAGAATTCCGACCAGCGACCTCCTCAATCATCAAATAATAATAAACAAAGGATATGCAGTAACACAGGAAAAATTAATCATTAGGAAGGCTGAAAAATTTTATAAATAAAATTGAATTAAAATCTACTTGCTCGAAAGGTCTACCCACATACACACATAAAAGCATATTCCTCTTAAATATAATTCGTTGGCTGCGGAAAAAATCTAACAGCAATATAAGAGAGCTTACTGGATAGAAAATTGCGATGAGGAGACTAGACTAGACCAGGGTTGGACGACAGCGGCTAAAACCGTAGTAATTCTTATTAGTCGTAGGCTATCGTCTTACCAACAGAAAATTTAAATAAATGGGTCATATCGTATTTCGTTATTCTTTGGTTAACATTTTAACCACTTCATATCATGGAAAAAACAAAAATGTCATTAACATCCTAAACAAGGTTCGTGGGACAGAATGCCCAACATCAAAAGAGAAAGCAGTGTATCAAAATGCAATCACAATAATAATTTCACAAATATATATCCACGAATAAATACGCGTACAGTATATGCAGGAATACAGATTTGGAAACAATAATAAAGAAAGCTATAGGAATTGGATACGGCGTTTTAAAATAACATTACACAACGATGTACAATGAACTATGATAAGTTAATAGAATTCTCGCCGCACGTCGCATGTATTTAAAAAGTGGTGAAATCCCTAGAGTATGGCCGATGGTCATGCTTATGCAAGAGAGAGAGAGAGAGAGAGAGAGAGAGAGAGAGAGAGAGAGAGTTCCATCATTATGAAATTGGATTACATTTGTAGGAATGTAATATTGCAGGATCCTGACAAACAGCCAGAGGGCCATTTTCAGTTGCATCGGTAATGAATTTGTATAACTGAGCATATCAATGCGAGAGAATGATGTTATTTTCGGGTAATTAAATTTTAGGTCTCTCTCTTCTTCCTCTCTCTCTCGTCTCTCTCATTCTCTCTCTCTCTTCTCTGTCTGTCTCTTCTATATTTGTAATATATATATATATCTAATATTCTAAATAATAAATATTAGTAATAAATAAAATATAAATAATACATATAAATTAAAAAAAAATATATATATCTCTATATATCTCTAGATAATATATATACTATAACCTTTAATTTATATACTGCATATGTAACTGTGCTATGAAAGTTAGACGACTCCCGGATAGGAAGGGAGGGTTGAAAGTTGGGTTATCACGACCCTGCATGCATAAACAGCCATATCTATTATTTCTAGCATATTATAACTAGTATATTTGTATATTTGTTTGCAGCAATGAATGAAAGCAGGCGGCCCAGAACTGCGTTTGATTCACAGGATCACAACAAACTCATTACATTAGTAACCACGCTATCTCTCTCTCTCTCTCTCTCTCTCTCTCTCTCTCTCTCTCTCTCTCTTTCTTGACGTGTTGTAATACTTTCATAACCCCAGTTTCAAAACCCCAGTACCTCTCCAATCTTATTTTGACCCATTCTGCTAGTACGAATCCCGTGATAAGAGTCTTGTCTAAGAAATCACTTCCATTCTCCTGCTGGTCTCTTGTCTTCTCAATCAGACCTATTCTTTCTCATTACCTCTTCTCGTTAACTTGACGTCGATGACCATAAGCATTGTACTGCCAGCTATGGAACCAAATGAAACCATTTTATTCATCTCTATACCTATGTTTTTCAAACCAACTCAATCTTCTCGCTTATCTGTCTAGTAAATAAATAACTTCCACTTCCCTCCTTGCCCCAAAATACCATCAAATCTGATATCTGACGCCTTTTCCTCATGCCCTCTCTACTCTGTCATCTCTGACGCCCAAAAAATTACCCACTTCTCTCCTGCTTCCCCCCCCCCCCCCACCCCCCACCCCCACCCCACCCCCCCCCCCCACCCCGGCCCACCCTGCACCCTACTATGACAAAAGTTCATTTCTACCTTGTCGCTCTATCCTCCATTGCTTGTGAGGAATCTCGGCACTTCTTTGCTAAACATTCACTCCTCACATCCTCCACACTTTCTCTCCCCATGTAACGAACCTCTGATCGCCTACGTAAACAACAATTCTGCCTTCTCCCACCTCAGCTAACAAATTCCTTTTACCCATCCTCTTACCTTACGTTCCCTTGGTCTCTAAAAGAAATGGAAAATCCATAGAACTGTATTATCCTTCCTACTTCTTCACTAAATATTCGCTTCTACTTTTTTGCCTATTCTTTACTTTCATCCCCACACCCCAACCATACAAAAAATAATAAATCAATAAATTAATAAAAAAAAAAATCCTGCACTCTCCCTCTGATTTCGCCAAAAAACTTATTTCTCTCTCTCTCTCTCTCTCTCTCTTCTTAGCGCAAACACCATCCCAGGCCGCCCACCCCCGCAAAAAAAAAGAACAGCGCTCCTTGTGAGCAATCTGTGAGGGTCAGGAAACACGCGAACCTGCCATAACTCGCGGGGGGCCTAGTTAACACCAGACTCTGGTTTCCGGCGGTGCGCTGGC
>NC_087221.1:23490676-23493176 GCF_015104395.2 Macrobrachium nipponense
AATAGAGGGATCCCTGTATTTTTGCTTTCATATTCTTCCATGTTAAAGCTGCCTTATTGCTTTGAATAATAGACGAATTTTTTCCCGTACTTTGCTAAGCTTATAGTTTCTGGCAACACAGGCTTTTGGTGAAGGTAAGTCTGGAGTTAGGATGGTAAATATCTCTTTAATTCTCCAACAGCAACCGACCTTTTGCTGGAGGCTTTAAAGGTAAACTGTCCTTCTTATGACTTTGCCTAAAGATTTAGAGAAACGGATATGAATAAGATTCGGTCCGTCGACCATGTAGTACTGGTTCGTTTCTTGTTTCTGTTATTAAACAAAGTGTTAGGATGTAAGGTAGTATGTTGGAATTTAATATTATTTATTGATAATGGGTTTTCAAGATCTGCCGTAGCTTCGTCAGTTAGTAATTCGCCTTACACTGGCTGCCACTTTCAGTCAAACGCTTGTTTGTTGAACGTTGGAATTAAGATCTTGCTTTGAACAAATCTTTGACAATGGATCTTTCTTCAATGAATCCAGTTTCGTCAGGGAAATTCGTGAAGGCTAAGAATGCAAATTAGCCCAAATAGTGGTAATCTCATCCATTAGAAACTGGGGAGGAACGTCCCCTCAAAGGTAAACATTTGGCGTTTGAGCGAAAGGGGCCAATGAAACTTCACAGGAACATACCCCAAACCCAAAATTTCGAAGGCAGGGCATATAAGCGATATCCAGATTTATCCGATATTTGATGGAATATGAATAAATCCGGTTACGGGTCTCCATCATCCGGGAAAGACATACTGTCCGGATGGTAAATTTCGCATTCATATTTCATTATTCGACTTTGTGCTCGCACATAATATGCGGAGAACTTTTATTTTAATCTTCACGGATAGTTTACGGCTCTTCAAGTCAGAGCAGTGGCGGAGTATTTTCATTAAATGGGAAGAAAATATCCTATATACAATTATATATATATATTATAATATATATATATATATATATATATATATATATATATATATATGTATATATATATATATATATATATATATATATATATATATATATATGTGTGTGTGTATACATTTATCGAATCACCCGAGACATTTCCCACATTCACAAATATTAGGCTAAAATTAATATCACACTCGGTCTACTTCGGAAAAAATAACGGGTGGTAAGTGTTTGGTCACTTGGGGGATTCGATCTCCCGGCAATAGCAAACTCAGACTTCGACGACAGAGTACTCATCACTGCATTCGGAGGTTGTGTGTGAGAGTGTGTGTTTTTGTGTACGTATGTATGTATGTATATACATATATATATATATATATATATATATATATATATATATATATATATATATATATATATATATATATATATATATACTTACAAACATTAAGCTACACTATAGCGTACATTATATCTCTGTCGAATATTCACGGTATTGACAACTGTTTATACTTACATTACAAAAACCATATCACAATATAACTAGAAGAATATACAAGTTCATATATATTGTTTGTATATGTAAGATATATTATATGCACACGCATATATATATATATATATATATATATATATATATATATATATATATATATATATACACACACACATAAAGCCACGTACATCGGCATCTCAAAAACTTCAAAAGGAACGACAAACGTTCCGGGCAAAACTGGTGGCCCGGGGTGGGGGGAAGACTCCGTTGCAATCTGCTCCTTGTCATACGTTTTAAGTATTCTTGAAGTGGCCCTTGAGGGAGGCATCGGGCCTTGATGAGAAAGGAAAACCGGGAACGGAGAGGCTCAGCATTCGCATATACATCCACTCGCGTTCTCTCATAATTGAATATATTTCTCCATTAACCCCCAAGAAATATATCACTTGAGATTTCCCCGCGGGGTGTTGTAGGAATTAAGCTCCAGTTACGTGAGTCTGGGAGCGGTAATTTACTCTTGAAAATAAAATGAAGATGAAATTATGAAAAAAAAAAAGGAGAAATGAGACCGGAGGTGGGGTTGGAAGACGGGATGGAAGTATTTTCGAAATGGAGAAGAGAAGAAATGAATTGGTTGGGTGTATAACATACATATAGATACATATGAAGTTGGAAAGGGGAGGAAGGGGTGCCATTGTTGTTTTTTAATCTTACTTTTTCCTTTTTTAGGAAAACTATCGAAATTCATTCTGTACTTTTTCAGAAGAAAAAACTAATTCCCGACTGTAACTCGATCAACTTCTCGGCAATGTCTTATATGAATATCACCGTGTTGCAGTCACACCAAAAGTCTTATATTGAAATAATTCCAAATATTCATAATTTTCTATTGTGATAATGACCTCTTAAATTCAAACCTTTCCTTATAAATTGAAACAATTCCCGTTATCGCCCACATACACAGCAGTTATTCTGAAAATAGTTCCTTAAATTCAATTAAAAATTTGCAAACAAACAATGAAATTCCCGAGATTGAAAATCATGTTTACATTGATTCTG
>NC_087221.1:23498176-23503176 GCF_015104395.2 Macrobrachium nipponense
GAAGCAAACTCAAACTTCTGTTCTTCTTGACGATACAAATTCAATGCGTGTGCATATATCCATATTTATAAAAGGACAAGTATTGTTACGCTGGCGCTTATTCTCTCTCTCTCTCTCTCTCTCTCTCTCTCTCTCTCTCTACACACGCACACAAGTTGATACCTTAAAATCCTAACATAAGATAAGTGATTTATTTCGTTACAGAAAAATATAAGGATATCTCCCTCCCAGGCAGATCCCCGAGAGAAAAATCACCGAGCGAGGATGAATGGTTGCCCTTGATCAAGTCTTAAGTCAGCGGCGAAAATGCACCGGCCAAAAATAGGTTCCAAGGACGTCTGAGAGAAAGGGCATTACTTTATGTGTTTATTCTTGGTGAACTCTGGCTTATTTGATTCTTGGCGAATTCTGGCTTATTTGATTCTTGGTGAACTCTGGCTTATTTGATTCTTGGCGAATTCTGGCTTATTTGATTCTTGGCGAACTCTGGCTTATTTGATTCTTGGCGAATTCTGGCTTATTTGATTCTTGGTGAACTCTGGCTTATTTGATTCTTGGCGAATTCTGTCTTATTTGATTTTTGGCGAATTCTGGCTTATTTGATTCTTGGCGAATTCTGGCTTATTTGATTCATGGTGATTCTGCTTATTGTTGATTCTGGCGAAAATTCCTGGCTTATTTGATTCTTGGTGAACTCTGGCTTATTTGATTCTTGGCGAATTCTGCCTTATTTGATTCATGGCGAATTCTGGCTTATTTAGATTCTTGGTGAACTCTGGCTTATTTGATTCTTGGCGAATTCTGGCTTATTTGATTCTTGGCAAATTCTGCCTTATTTGATTCATGGCGAATTCTGGCTTATTTGATTCTTAGCGAATTCTGGCTTATTTGATTCATGGAGAATTCTGGCTTATTTGATTCTTGGCGAATTCTGCCTTATTTGATTCTTGGCGAATTCTGTCTTATTTGATTCTTGGCGAATTCTGGCTTATTTGATTCTTGGCGAATTCTGTCTTATTTGATTCATGGCGAATTCTGGCTTATTTGATTCTTGGCGAATTCCGGCTTATTTGATTCTTGGCGAATTCTGGCTTATTTGATTCTTGGCGAACTCTGGCTTATTTGATTCTTGGTGAACTCTGGCTTATTTGATTCTTGGCGAACTCTGGCTTATTTGATTCTTGGTGAACTCTGGCTTATTTGATTCATGGCGAATTCTGGCTTATTTTATTCTTGGTGAACTCTGGCTTATTTGATTATTTGATTCTTGGCGAATTCTGGCTTATTTGATTCTTGGCGAATTCTGGCTTATTTGATTCTTGGCGAACTCTGGCTTATTTGATTCTTGGCGAATTCTGGCTTATTTGATTCTTGGTGAACTCTGGCTTATTTGATTCTTGGCGAATTCTGGCTTATTTGATTCTTAGTGGACTCTGGCTTACTTGATTCTTGGCGAACTCTGGCTTATTTGATTCATGGCGAAACTCTGGCTTATTTGATTCTTGGTGGACTCTGGCTTATTTGATTCTTGGTGAACTCTGGCTTATTTGATTCTTGGTGAACTCTGGCGTATTTGATTCTTGGCGAACTCTGGCTTATTTGATTCTTGGCGAATTCTGGCTTATCTGATTCTTGGTGGACTCTGGCTTATTTGATTCTTGGCGAACTCTGGCTTATTTGATTCTTGGTGAACTCTGGCTAATTTGATTCTTGGTGAACTCTGGCTTACTTGATTCTTGGCGAACGCTGGCTTATTTGATTCTTGGCGAATTCTGGCTTATTTGATTCTTGGCGAATTCTGGCTTATTTGATTCTTGGTGAACTCTGGCTTATTTGATTCTTGGCGAATTCTGGCTTATTTGATTCTTGGCGAATTCTGGCTTATTTGATTCTTAGCGGACTCTGGCTTACTTGATTCTCGGCGAACTGTGGCTTATTTGATTCTTGGCGAACTCTGGCTTATTTGATTCTTGATGAACTCTGGCTTATGTGATTCTTGGCGAATTCAGGCTTATTTGTTGATTCTTTGGTGAAGCGTCTGGCTTACCTTGATTCTTTGGTGAATTCTGGCTTATTTGATTTTTGGGGCGAATTTCTAGCTTATTTCCTTGATTCTTGGTGGAATCTCTTGGCTTATTTGAATCTTGGTGGGACCTCTGGCTTACTTGGATTCCTTGGCGAACTCTGGCTTATTGATTCCTTGGTTTTTAGGACTCTGGCTGACTTTGATCTTGGCGAACTCTGGCTTATTTGATTTCTTGGTAGACCTTTGCGTTATTTGTTCTGCGAATTCTGGGGGGGATGATTTGATTCTTGACGAATTCTGCCTTATTTGATTTTTGGCGAATTCTGTCTTATTTGGTTCTTGGCGAAATCTGTCTTATTTGATTCATGGCGAATTCTGGCTTATTTGATTCTTGGCGAACTCTGGCTTATTTGATTCATGGCAAACTCTGGCTTATTTGATTCTTGGTGAACTCTGGCTTATTTGATTCTTGGCGAATTCTGGCTTATTTGATTCTTGGCGAACTCTGGCTTATTTGATTCTTGGTAAACTCTGGCTTATTTGATTCATGGCGAATTCTGGCTTATTTTATTCTTGGTGAACTCTGGCTTATTTGATTATTTGATTCTTGGCGAATTCTGGCTTATTTGATTCTTGGCGAATTCTGGCTTATTAGATTCTTGGCGAACTCTGGCTTATTTGATTCTTGGCGAATTCTAGCTTATTTGATTCTTGGTGAACTCTGGCTTATTTGATTCTTGGCGAATTCTGGCTTATTTGATTCTTAGTGGACTCTGGCTTACTTGATTCTTGGCGAACTCTGGCTTATTTGATTCATGGCGAACTCTGGCTTATTTGATTCTTGGTGGACTCTGGCTTATTTGATTCTTGGTGAACTCTGGCGTATTTGATTCTTGGCGAACTCTGGCTTATTTGATTCTTGGCGAATTCTGGCTTATCTGATTCTTGGTGGACTCTGGCTTATTTGATTCTTGGCGAACTCTGGCTAATTTGATTCTTGGTGAACTCTGGCTAATTTGATTCTTGGTGAACTCTGGCTTACTTGATTCTTGGCGAACGCTGGCTTATTTGATTCTTGGCGAATTCTGGCTTATCTGATTCTTGGCGAATTCTGGCTTATTTGATTCTCGGTGGACTCAGTCTTATTTGATTCTTGGCGAACTCTGGCTTATTTGATTCTTGATGAACTCTGGCTTATGTGATTCTTGGCGAACTCTGGCTTATTTGATTCTTGGCGAATTCTGGCTTATTTGATTCTTGGCGAACTCCGGCTTATTTGATTCTTGGCGAACTCTGGCTTATTTGATTCTTGGTAAACTCTGGCTTATTTGATTCTTGGCGAACGCTGGCTTATTTGATTCTTGGCGAACTCTGGCTTATTTGATTCTTGATGAACTCTGGCTTATGTGATTCTTGGCGAACTCTGGCTTATTTGATTCTTGGTGAACTCTGGCTTATTTGATTCTTGGCGAACTCTGGCTTATTTGATTCTTGGTAAACTCTGGCTTATTTGATTCTTGGCGAACTCTGGCTTATTTGATTCTTGGTAAACTCTGGCTTATTTGATTCTTGGTGAACTCTGGCTTATTTGATTCTTGGCGAACTCTGGCTTATTTGATTCTTGGTAAACTCTGGCTTATTTGATTCTTGGCGAACTCTGGCTTATTTGATTCTTGGTGGACTCTGGCTTATTTGATTTTCCTTGCGAACTGGCTTTTATTTGAATTCTTGGTAAACTCTGGCTTATTTGATTCTTGTCGAACGCTGGCTTATTTGATTCTTGGTGAACTCTGGCTTATTTGATTCTTGATGAACTCTGGCTTATGTGATTCTTGGTGAACTCTGGCTTATTTGATTCTTGGCGAACTCTGGCTTATTTGATTCTTGCTAAACTCTGGCTTATTTGATTCTTGGCGAACGCTGGCTTATTTGATTCTGGGGACTCTGGCTTACTTTGGATTCTTGGATGACTCTGGCTTATTTTCTTGAATTCTTGGATTTGAACTCTTTTGGCTTATGATTCTCGGCGAATTCTGGCTTATTTGATTCTTGGCGAATTCTGGCTTATTTGATTCTTGGTGAAGTCTGGCTTATTTGATTCTTGGCGAATTTTGGATTACTTGATCCTTGGCGAATTCTGGCTTATTTGATTCTTAGTGGACTCTGGCTTACTTGATTCTCGGCGAACTCTGGCTTATTTCATTCTTGGCGAACTCTGGCTTATTTGATTCTTGATGAACTCTGACTTATTTGATTCCTGGCGAATTCTGGGTTATTTGATTGTTGGTGAACTCTGGCTTATTTGATTCTTGCTGACCTCTGGCTTATTTGATTCTTGGTGAATTCTGGCTTATTTTATTTCAAGTCTTTGAAAGGAATGTGCTTCATAATTTGGGCATTAATAAAGTGTAATTAATTAAATGTATCTGGCAAGTGAAAAATGATGCCTACATTCAAATACTGACGTGGTTGCACGTCACTTAAACTGAATCAAGTACATTAAGTTGCTCTGTAATTCTTACTTAAGATTTTATAGTAGCCAAACGCGACTTCATATGCTAGAGGCAGAAATGAAATATATACATACTTCGTTTTGTATCGTAAGATAGAACTCAAATAAATAGTTGATTAATAACTATTAACAGGGACCATATATATGTTGTTCTGCTGCTTCCTAAAACATCTTAATTTGCCAGAAAAAGTAAATCCTCCTTATTGAAATTAAAACTGAATTACAGATATTTATAAAAACGAATTTCAGCAATTTGGAACTGAAAATTTATGGTAGGAAATTCCTGCTAACCCTCTGAAGTAATTCTGGCCCCCAACAAGCCACGGCTTCCATTGGAAGGGAAATAAGTGATATCCTTATTCGTCTGATTTCTCTCGAAAATAAGGATTAATCAGGGTGGAGATCGGCTTCTCTGGAGGATATATATTATGTGTGCGTAATAAACATGGCATTTTCATTGGG
>NC_087221.1:23505676-23508176 GCF_015104395.2 Macrobrachium nipponense
TTGAAAAAGAATGGTGACCTAGATCGCGGGGGTAATGTGGGCGTGACGAGGCGAAAGGTGTGTAAGTGGTCGACACTTTCCAACGTGAAATTAACTACAGACAGAACATAGAATTTAGGCCAACGGCCACGTTCTGGGACCTATGAGGCCATTCAGCACTGAAAGGGAAATTGACAGTAACAGGTTTGAGAGGCGTCATAGGAGGAAAACCTCGCAGTTGCACTATGAACCAATTATTAGGACTAGCAATTTAACAATCCTTACTAAAAGCATATTCATATAAGTGACTCGCTAGTGTTTTTTAACTATTATGTCATTGATGTTGACCCTATGGTATTCTTTTCCAAATGATAGGTAAAAGGCATACAGAAATTATGTAATATGATAAATTCGTAAAGAAACTAAGTCTACGGGCATAACCAGCGCCTTTTCATGGGCAGAACCAGCTCCATTTCAGGGAATTCCTTCCGGAGGTACAGTAAAAGGAATGAAAGAGGCCGCAGCCGGGGGCTGGGTGCACTGGCGGCACTAATCCCCTGCGGGAGTGAATTAACTATACATTTAAGAAAATTACTCATATCCAATGATTTTCGAAGCAGAATTCACATAAATGTTCATACATATAATAGCGAGATGACAGAATCTCAAGTAATGTTAAAATAATTGCCAAATCTTCCTGAACGAAGCATTATTAACATTCCTAATAATATTGATATGGAATTTTTTTCCTACCCAAACGATGAACAATTCCAAAGAATACTACCACGGGTGATAATTCTTCAGGTTTGAGTATATAACTGCTCAAAAGTTATTATCACAGCACACAATTATTAACCTACAGTTACCATAAATTTTCTACAACAAATAAATTTCCAAAATGTCAAGAAGCTGATAAATTCCAAGAAATGTCAACATCGGGATATCTTACACTATTTAATAGAATAACCTTTCATGAAATTGATAAAAATACTATTTATTACCCTTCATCGTACGTTCCAGTCAATGAGGCTTTGTTTACAGCTGAACAATTTTTGTATAAAATTGCACTTATGAAACAAAATACATTATTTGTTAAAATAGCAAAACTAGTTTCTAAAAGTAGAAATATTTTTATGTCATTCTGGCATATCAAATATTTACAGTGTCATTATTTTTCATCCTTAGAATAGTGACGATTGAATAATTTTTTTCGTTGTATTTTTTTCATTTTCCCGGAATAAACTCTGCTCTTGAAATTCAATGTTGGTTCTGAGAAAAATTTCGCTCTATTTTCAGATTCCAAGAGAAAAACAGAACCACCTCTATATTAAGCAATTTGAAAAAACTGTTACCCTTACCATCTGTGGGACGAATTCAATAAGGCACATAATTTGAAGTGACAGCGACATTATACCGAATAATTCAGTTCACTGGGATAAACGTATATACAGCCATTTAGTAGTGAATACTCATTTATGTGTCGCTACCTGGATGAATACAAGAGAGTCGAACAGCCAAAATAACAGAAAATAATTCCCGTCCTTAGTCAAGCAATATAAGTTCACTATTAGCTCTACCATGAAAGGATACATGAAACGAATCTCTTTCTGCTGGAATGAAACAAAATTCACAGCTTCAAAGACTACGGAATTCACCCGACAGCATCGTTATAACTATTCTTTCGGACCGAGAGAGCATAAATTATGGAAAGTTATTCGCTTCAACCTGAAGGCACTAAAATAGACTCGGCGCGAACCTTCCCCATTTTTGTCTGCCAGGAATTTGTTTCATAATTTCCTCGCCGTTTTGAGTCGCCGAAGCTTTGTGCATAAATTGAAGCATTTAAGCTGAAGCATGAAAGCGAGAACGGTGAGTCGGGATGATGATGATGATGCTTTCCAAAATGCTGCTGACTATGGCGAGAAATTCCATTTTCTGTTCATTAATCCTAAGAAGCCTCCTCTTAGAAATAATTCCCTTCGATAATTGTACAGCTCTTTTTCCGTCTGTATGAGAGTTTCTGCAGTAAGCTTTCAAAGTAATTACAAAGAAGAGCACTTTGATATAACTCAGTGGAAATGAAACAAGGCATTATTTGGAAACAACTTTGTCGAGTAAAGACAAACATGAGAGAAAACTATATCCAAACAATTAGGAACAAGCCATGGGAAACTAAAAGAGGGCACCAAAAATAAACCCGGTAGTAAAGAAATGATGAATTAGCTATAATTTTTTGGAGAAGAATAATAACGTTAAAAAAAAGAACCTTGAGCGAAACCATCACCTCCTTAGCCTTTATCACCAGGAGACTCTCAGCCAGACGTAAGCAATCAGCGGTTAGGTTCAGCGGCCACATTCAGCTGTTATGTGCAGCAGTTGGGCTCAGCTGCGGCGGGAGAGACTAAAGCAGCAGGAAGCTGCTGATATAAGTCGCTTTGGAGTCGTTCCGCCCGACAGGACGACGATAAAGACGACGATTTAAACTCCACGACACACGGAACCATTCTGCGAATTCCCGAGT
>NC_087221.1:23513176-23515676 GCF_015104395.2 Macrobrachium nipponense
TTAACTACCAAAGATGTTATCTTATTTCCTTCCAGTAACTGAGCCGGAATTCTATTTCTAAACTTCAACGACCTCTCTCTCTCTCTCTCTCTCTCTCTCTAAATGTTTTCTTCCTTTTTCGTCAATCTACTTTTACCTTGGCCACCATTTTTTAAATTTTCTTTTAAACTGCCTTCCAGTCCGTCCATTTCTACACTTTTATCAAATCTGTTTTACTCTATCTAATCTGCCTGTCTGTCAGTCTGTCCTACCTTTCACTTTCATTTTTGTTTCCCGTTTCACGCAGTCCTGTCTGTCTCTATCTAATAGGGTTTTCTGTATATACATTTCCCCGTCTGTCCATATATGTGTTATTCCTCTCGTTTGCTATATATAAAAAAAAACCTCAGCCAGGAAAGAGTTAAAACCTCACGTGTGCGTCCATCAAGTTCCGAGTAAGAGGTCACTCACCTCACTCCACATTTCGGGATCCATCTGACTCCAGGCAATTAACGATGTTGGTTTTTGTTTTTGCCAAAAAATATCCTTTGAGGATTGAAGTATAAAACTCGGAGAGAGAAGAGAGAGAGAGAGAGAGAGAGAGAGAGAGAGAGAGAGAGAGAGAGAATCCATCTCTGAAGGTCAGCTTTATCTGGAAAAAAAGGACAATTTAAGTTTGACCCTTTTATTGGATACTTCGTGTACTATTTCGTCCATACTCAGATTGGCAATTGAAGGTTCAAATGCGACATTATTCAGGTTCTATGCTATTTACCTCTTTGCTTTAAATTAATAAATACACTACAATGATGACGAAGTGAAACAGTACTTTGATTACAGGAACCAATAATTCTAAGCATAATTACGTGTATATATATACAGTATATATATATATATATATATATATATATATTTTATATATATCTATATAATATATATATATATATATATAATTATATATTATATATATATGATTATGTATATGGGGCAAAGAGCCAAAAAAGCCATAGATCCTAAATAATGTCTCATTTGAACCTTCAATGGACTCTCTCTCTCTCTCTCTCTCTCTCTCTCTCTCTCTCAGAATTATCATTATTATTAATTATTATATTAATAATTATTATCATCATTGTTTTTTCGTTGTTGTTGCTTCAGTACTACCTTAGTACACTAATGTATTTAAGCTGGGATCACAAAGAGTATGTATATGTATATATATATATATATATATATATATATATATATATATATATATATATATAGTATACTCTTCGTGATCCATGTTAAATACATTAGTGTGTATGGTAGTACTAAAGCAACAAACAAACGAAAACAACAAGATAATAATAATCATAATAATAAATAATAATAATAACTAATAATAATAATAACTAATCTAATAAATAATAAATAGTAATAATAATAATAATAATAATAATAACAAAAACTCCTAATAACAACTGAAAAACAGCAAAGGACACAACAACTCCTCGAAAATATGTAATACTAAAATCTTTTTCCGTATAATACTAATAATAATAATAATAATAATTTCCCTGAGCCACAGCGCCTAAGAGTCAAACCTTGTATGGTTCTCTTTACAGCCAGATGGTGTCTATTACCAGAGGGACGACTTCTTCTTCTTCTTCTTTGTTATTTTCGTCTCGAGGAAAATTAAATAAAGTTGGGCGAGTTTCTTTCCCTCAAATGAATTCCCAAAATTCCTGAAATTCTCCGAGAAGTTATTGGACGGGGTCACGGTGCAAGTCGTGTGTATAGCAGATAAGAGTTTCGATGTTGAGAGAGAGAGAGAGAGAGAGAGAGAGAGAGAGAGAGAGAGAGAGAGAGAGAGAGAGAGAGTTTTTTTTCTTTTTTTGCGTAGGAAGAGGAATGCAATATTACCTTGTGCGTGTGCATGTTTGTGTAAGAGAGAGAGAGAGAGAGAGAGAGAGAGAGAGAGAGAGAGAGAAGAGAGTGCTTCTGTGTAGTGTAGAGACACAAACGAGATATCAGCTAGCATGTATCGGCGGGTTATGAGAGAGAGAGAGAGAGAGAGAGAGAGAGGGTGGGGGGTGGGGGGTGGGGGTAGGGGGGGTATTATTTTCATTATATGAAATATGAAAAGTCGAATTTTGTGTGTTACCAAGACTGACCAAGACAGCTATTTTCGAGACTTTCTGTACACCCTTTTATAACAGTATTCGGAATTGTTCAACCTTCCATTGAAAAAAATTCCTTGTTTATATCCACGGTCTTCGGGGCTGGCAATGGAAGGATAGCAGCCAAGGTTGCCACACTTGCAACAGAAACTCGGGGAAAGGCGACAGCAGCTGTGGCCTGATGAGTTTCTGTCGTTTCCCTCCGCTGGTCTTCCATGTTTTGACTCTGGGTTTTATCTGCACCTAAACTTATAGTCTTACAGTATATTTCGGCACTTTTGTTTCATCATTCCTCTTAGTAGAAAGCCTGATTTTACTCTCTTTATATATACACATATATACACTGGCTTCACTGCCAGTCC
>NC_087221.1:23525676-23535676 GCF_015104395.2 Macrobrachium nipponense
CCCAGGACAGCGTGCTTTTGTCAAGCGTGGATTGGAGGTGTTTTTGGAATGCAAGCTCACTCTCTCTCTCTCTCTATTTTTTATTTATTTTCCCTTTTTATATATGTCTGCATTTTTCTTTCTTCTAGAACTAAACCTAACTAAACCTCTCTCTCTCTCTCTCTCTCTCTCTCTCTCTCTCTATCTATCTAAAATTGAAATAAAAGAAATTTTTACTTTTCACCACAAATTGTGGACAGCCGCATTTCAGTTTTTTTTTCCGGAAAACGGTGAAAAATCGTAAATGCAGAGAGCATCGTATAATGCCACAGTCGAGGTTACCAGCCCTTTTTTTCCATTCAATTAAATCGTTAATTGGCCGTTGAGTTTTGAATGAAAAATAGTCAGATGTATGGTCGGGCTTTATGGTTGGTAGTCATCAATTTCGATAATTTACCTAAAAAAAATTCGCGTGATTAAGAATTATATTTTGACCTCCAACACGTAGGTCAAGATATTTTGCCTGAAGAAAATCGATCATATCAGTCTCATTCCAAGTGTTGAAAATAGTTTCTACATTGGAGATTAATTTTGACTCTTGATCAAAAATTTTATATTTTGGTTCCCAAAATATTATCCCATTTGAATTAGCTCGTAGATTACCTTTATTTTTTTTTTTATCTCAGTAATTTCGCACATGTATTTCACTCATTCTGATATCATGTCACAAACAAAAATCGACTTGGAATGAAAATATAAATACCAAGCTGTATGGACAGGCTACATAGATATATTCCACTTATTTCCATATTAAGTCAAAAATCGCCACATTTTACCATGAAAACTTTCAATACTCCACTAACGGTCTTTTATCAACTTCGTTAATTGTAATTAAAGCTTTTGTATCCTTTCTAATTCCATTATTCGTTTATGAGACTGGATTAATAATGCCTTCCTGTTCAAGAAACATAAAAGTGCGCGTCTTTTAGTTTCAATTATACTTGCATTTACATGAACTTCACATTTCTTGATAAAATATGAATGTTATCCAGCTGAAAATACCTGTCCACATACATTAAAACGCTCTTTAGTATATTCATTTCTTGATATTTTTATTGTATCTCGTTCTCTTTATTCAATAAATTTTTTCTGATATTTTTATTGTATCTCTTTATTCAATGAATTTTTTTTCTTAAAATATCCATTAATGTACGCAACCTTTCGTCTTTTAGAGAAATTATTCATTATTTAGTTTATATATATATAACATATAATATTCCTTTATGAATGCGTGCACATATCCGTACACACATAATATATATATATATATATATATAATATATATATATATATATATATCATATATATATATATATAATATATATATATATATCTATATATCTATATTATAATTATTATATATATTATAAAATAAAATAAACATATGCATGTGTGTACGGATATGTGCACGCATATTATATATATATATAATATATATATATATTTATATATATACACACACGCGTACGGATATGTGTGTTCATGTATAAGGGACCAAGTAACAAGTAACTAATTCCTCTCTGCAGCTTAAAATGCCCACATCAATTCACGTCCTTCAACGTTGATTCCGACTCGCGGACATCCCTAGAATGTCAGTCGGCGATGACAACTTTTCACCCATATCAGTCAGTTCGCTTCCCTCTCTCCTCGTCTGGGGAAATGGACAAGCTGTGTATGCAGCTGGCATCAATCTTCAATTTTCTCTTTTTGTATATGGTCGGAATGTCAATCCGTCAATTCTGTGATTTAGGATTTCGTTATTGCAGATGAAGCAGAAATAGCTTAGTGAGCCAAAATACATTCTGAGGGATGTATTTCCTTTATCAATATTATTTTTCAGATGAATCCTAGTCACATGGAACCAGGCCATAACAGAGGCCACGGACATGAAATTCAAACTTCCAAAGATTATGGTGTTCATTAAACAAAATACAGAAGCCAATGGTAAATACAGAAAGAGATCACTTACTGAAAAAGAAAAATATTAATTAGCAAATTATTAAAATAAAAGGAGAATTGTACTTGTACTAGGGTAGCAATGCAATGCATCTTCGCTTGACCTTCATAAGTTCCAGTTCCACATCCTCAGGGAGACTGTTCCACAGTCTAACGGTGTGAGGAATTAAGGACCTCTGGAACTGAGAAGTTCTGCAGCTAGGATTATATACTGCATATTGGTGTGATTAAGTGAGCGAAGTAGATGAAACAGACAAGAAAAGGACTAACATTTATTTTAATGAATATAATGAAACAAGAACAGAAGAGATAAGGTGACCTATCTGACCTTTTCTGAACAGATTTAAACTGACGTCATACCCTTCACAAACTAATTAGTCATTTTACACGATTCCTCAACAAGGCTTAATGACCTCTCAGAAAAGAACGTCCAGTGCTTATGAGATGAAACTGATGTCCATGTGAGACCTTATTTAATATGTCAGTACATTCTGAAATACTAAACGTACGTACATCCATTTTCATTACAGAGCCTTTTATCTTTACACGAAGTTTATTAATGTGATTAATTTTTGTCTAATGATCTTTGAGAGAGAAAAAACAAAACAGATAGATGATGTTAATATTTGACCTTTGGTTTAGTGACGCCAGTAGTAGTTTTTAAGGAAATAAAACGGTTTAACAAAACAAGCGACGAAGGCAACTTACTTGAAAAAAAACCCAAGAAAATTCCTTTGAATTTCTAAAGTTCTTGTACGTCTCTATATCTATGATGCGAGAATGTTTCCAAATAAGTGAATCAATCTCAATTTAGAGATTAGGACAGTCAGACGCGAACGAGGAAAACAAATGACCCAGAGGTGTGTGCGTGTGTGTAAGTGTAAGTGTGTGTGTGTGAGAGAGAGAGAGAGAGAGAGAGAGAGAGAGAGAGAGAGAAGGAAAACAGATGACCCGAAGAAGTAACTGAAACGAGAAAGAGAAAGAAGCAAGAAAAACAAATGAACAGAAGAGGAAACTGAGAAGAGAGAGAGAGAGAGAGAGAGAGAGAGAGAGAGAGAGAGAGAGAGAGAGAGAGGCGAATTTCCCTTGAATTTCAAATCGTTTACGAATTTTTGCCCTTCTCGTGATCGACCTATTCTAGTTTTCGTCGAAAAAAGGTCAGGAGACCGGATTAAGAGGCCGTGGAATGGGACCAGTGCGTCGGTCTGATAACGAAGAAGAAGAGCCCGGTTGTAATTCGGTCCCCCCCCCCCCCCCCCCCCTCCTACCAAAACCCCCTCCCGACAAGATGCTCCGGAGAAAAGGATCTCTCTCACTCTCTCTCTCTCTCCCCTAGCTACCTGGCACTTTTATCATTTCTCTCTCTCATTATTTCTTCTCTCTCTCTCTCTCTCTCTCTCTCTCTCTCTCTCTCTCTCTACTCCTCCACTCTCTCTTTTCTCTACCAACTTCTCTCTCTCTATCTTATTGTCTCTTTATATCTCCCTTCTTCTCACTTAATTTCTTTTTCTCGTTTCCATTTTCCTCACCTCGTCTCCCTTTCCTTCCTACTTATGTCCGCAAGGTATCTCTCACTAACTGTCTCTCTCCCTTTCGCCCCTATTCTCCTCCTCTTCTTTTCCCCCTTTCCTTTCTCCCATTTCTCCCCGTTCCCCTTTCTTTTCTCTGTCTGCCACTCAATAATGTCTTTTAGTCTCTCTCTCTCTCTCTCTCTCTCTCTCTCTCTCTCTCTCTCTTGTAGAATACCTACAACGCCAAGAGTTTTCTCCTCCAGCTGGTCCTTCTGGAGCCCGAACAACTGACAGGATATAACAACTGCGAAGATATAACGACTGACAGGATATAACGACTGCGAGGATATAACGATTGCATGGATATAACGGTTACAAGGATATAACGACTGCGAGGATATAACGATTGCATGGATATAACGGTTGTAAGGATATAACGACTGACAGGATATATCGACTGGAAGGATATGTCGACTGTGAAGATATAACGACTGTCAGGATATATAGTGATTGAGAGAATATAATGATTGCAAGGATACAGCGACTGACAAGATATAACTATTGACAAAACGAATGAGACGATATAACGATTACGAGAATGTAGCGACTGACAGGATATAACGACTACGAAGATATAACGACAGCCAGAATATAACGATTGCGAGGATACAACGGATGCGTTTGCTAGATGGCGTCTTCGCTTGGGGCGAGTGGTCTTGCGAGACGTGGCAGAAAGTATATTATGGAGTCAACGAATAAAGGGTTACTGATTTTTTTCCGAATTATTACAGGTTCAGTTTAAATACGAATTTGCTCTTTGCAGTTTATGGGAAACAATGATAATGATGAATTTTCCTGGGATTCGGTTGATACTAACTTGTTAACTAGTTAATGAATAATAATAAAAAAATAAGTAATCAGCTTTCGTTCGAAGCGCAAGGTGCCTATCTAACAGTATAATAACAAGGCAGGTGTCGTTGTTCACATTGTCAAGCCAATACAAAAGCTGTATAAAGTGAAGAAAAATATATCTGGATTTTAGTTGTAATGCTCCTGTCTATATTTTTATCCACATTAGGGCATTCTATTCAGCAGAAGCTTGCTAGTTAAGCAAATGACATTCCAACTTCTTTCATATGAACGAGTGTACATGATTTGATAATGAAGATGACAATAATACCGCCTCAACCATCATCCAGGCTTCGTATAAGAGAAGTCGCTCCAGGCGACGGTCTCTGTTAGTCTTAGTTGATTAAATTTCTCCTAATTAAAAACTTTTTTTGCTTTGTTTTTGAGCGCGCGTACGTCCTCTAGCAATGGAAAGGATGGGATCTACTCCCTGGGTTGAGAACGTAAGTTCAATCTCTAAGAGAATTTAAATTCAATCTCTTTGAGAACATAAGTTCAACCTCGTACTGCACTCAGATGAGAAGCATTCCACTCGACTACCTCGGGAGTTTGGAAGATCAGAGAAAAACCTAATTTTAGCTGGAACTTTTTTTTGACTTTAGCTAAAGACTTTTTAATTTTAGCTGAAAATGTCCTAATTTTAGCTAATCTATTTCCAAAGTTGTTTGTAATTTTCTAATTTGAAATAAACATTTTATCAATTTAGGGAAAAATTGCCGGATTTTAACCAAATATTTTCTAATTCAAACTAGAAATTGTCCAATTCAAGCTGTAATTTTTTTTATTTTATGTAATTTTCTTAAGATGAAAATATAACTGAGTTCCATCATGCCAAAATTATTTTCTCAACTACATCACACTGAAATCGTGGACATAAATTAATAAATATAACACATATTCACAATCGTAACACATAAACGCACACCAACCTTATTCACATAAAGATTAAATTTCATCAAATCAAATTATCTGGAAATCAAAACAAATAAGTTAAAAGTAAATAGCTCATTATCAACTTGTCACCATAACAACGTCACCACAAACAGATTATAAACACGCCGGCCTCAAACACACACAGAGCGATCCAACAGGCAAACAATATTGTATTAAAAAAACAAACACGGGAACATAACAATGACACAATCAGAACAACATATAAGTATCACCTCAGCCCCATGAAAACGAACACAATTACGTACGCAAAAACATACACCTCAAACACAAACGCACCTAAACATACCGACACAAACGCAATGCCACAACCACAGACACAATCACGCGCACAAACTCTCCCAAATCTGCATAAAAGGAAGGAAACGGAAAAGTCAGGCCCGCCCCCAACTTCCCAGCAATTCCGTCGAGGGTTGTTATTTCAGGGAAGTGACGTGGAGAAAACTAGCGATGGCACGCTTTGGGCGAACAACAATGATAGCTGGGATAGAGAGATCCCTCCTCCCGTACGATCTCGGATATTTTCTTTTTTTTTCTTTTGGGTGGATCTTGCTTTGGAGCGTCGGCCCAGAATATAAGGTTTGCAATTCTCCCTCCAGATGCGAGGCTCTGGCGTTCGTTCTTCATCTCTCTCTCTCCCTCTCTCTCTCTCTCTCCAGTTTATCTCTCGTTACAAAAGATGACTGACTCTCTCTCTCTCTCTCTCTCTCTCTCTCTCGTAGTAGCCATCTTGCTTGGTGAGACGTACCCGCGTGAAGTCACAATAATCAACAGATATCACAAGTTTAACATACGACTAGAATTTGAGAAATATCTAGAAGTGTTCGTGAACTATCGGTGATAAGATTAGTGTGAAAATAGTAGGATAAAGCGTCTTCTAAGTTAGTTTATCAAGTGTAATACTATAAATCAGAACAAGATGGCAGTAAGTTCCAACTGCGGGAAAAGGTGGCGTAATTTGGCGTGTCTAGCAGATTCGCAATACGATGAGGTAGCAGGAAGGGAACTGGCATTTCTCATCTATGAAATCAGCAACAGTCCTAACCAAAAAGATACAAAAGCATTCATAGATATATTAGAAGGATATAATCCTTCAAACTGGAACAAATCTAATGAAAACATCTTGAAAATAATTGAAGAAGTTCCAAATAAAATCCAAGTGGTCAAGAGACTCATAAAGAAAATATACATAAACCAACATATTCCGACAAAGAAAATGAATAAGGTGAATCTTGTGAATATACTAATTGATGCATTAGGAAAAAGAATGCCAAAAGCATGCAAACTGTGTAAGGTTTGGTATAGCATAGTCAATCCACAAAACCTAATCAGAAAATGTGCTGCATGCAACATTCCGACCCATCCACAGTGTGCTGAGGTAATACAAGATTTGAGAAAAGATACAAGAATTTTTTGTTCAACATGTCTATCATGGATAGACAATGTTATTAAATCAAGATTGAATGTACAAATAGTTGAGGATGAAGAAGAAGAAGAAGAAGAAGAAGAAGAAGAGGAAAACGGAAGAGAAGTAAACAAAAATGAAATGACAGAAAAAAAATAAGGAAAACAAAGAACAAGATAAAGTATGGATGCAGAGATACTCATTGATACTACATATGAGGCAATAAAGCAGCATACCTACGAAGAAATAAATTACGATATGACAACAGAAAAGCAAATCCCGAAGAGGCTCTACCCAGATCTATACAATGACGGGAAAGAGGAAAAAATAGACAAGAAAGACAAAATCTGCAACCTTTTGAAAAGAGGGAATTGCAGATTTGGAGAAAGATGTTACTACAAACATCCTAAGATATGTCAAAACTATGAAATATATGGTAAATGTGCATACTTAGATGTATATGGGGATGATTGCAGAGATCTGCATCCAAAAATATGTAAAAGCCTAAAAGAAGGAAAAGGATGTAAGTTCGACAAAAAATGCAAATATATGCACCCTGTAGCCATGAATCATAATCAAATAAATAACCAACCAAGTAATAAAATCCAAAATAAGAAAGAAACAAATAAAGAGAGAAATCAAGAATATCAGGTAAAAGAGAAAAGCAAACCACCAATGAGATATGCAGAGGTGTCAGCAAAGAATTTCAAAGCATCAGCTCCGAAATTCTACTCAAGAGATAATAACTGTATTTATTATGCAAGAGGATATTGCAGAAACGGAGAAAATTGCAGATTCAGACACAAAATGAATAATTATGATGAAGGAAGATCAAATATTATGGAAAAGTTGGATTTTTTAATGTCATTTATTTCTGGAAATGAAAAAAAGAACAACATACCAGAACAGGAAAGAGACATGGGAAAATCCTTATTACTATCAGTATTAAATGAAGGAGAAAACACGCAAACCATCATAGTGATGAATGCGCAGGGTTTAGTTACGAGTAACTCAAAAAGAAAAATAGAGTACTTAGAAGAACTAACCCAAAATGAAAAGAAAATAGATATAATGAATATAAGTGAAACCTGGTATTCCCAAGAGACTGGGAATGATGATCAAATAAAAGGGTTCCAAACTTATAGATCAGATAGAAAAAATAGGAATCAAGGGGGAACCGCAATATATGGGAAAGACAAAAAACAAGGAAAAATATATGAGAAATATAGTAACTCAGAATGTGAACTAATAGCGGTAGAATTTGAATCTGAAAAATTAATGAACATAGTAATATATAGACCTCCTAATACTAAAGAGTTTGACTTAATAATTGAAAAATTGGATGATATATGTAGAAATCACAAGGACTGGACTATTCTCCTATCTGGTGACTTCAACTTTCCTTCGTAGAATGGAAAGAACGAATAGGAGATTGTGGTTGTACTTATACATATAAAAAAGAGAGTAATAGTAGTGCAGAAGATAAGAGGCAATTTGAAAAGCTATTAGATATGCTACTAGAATACAACATTCAACAAATAAATCACCTGCCAACAAGAAAGGAAAATACTTTAGACCTAGTATTTGTGAACGAGATGAATTATGTTAAAGAAATAATAGTTTATAATGCGAGTATTTCAGACCATAATGTCATAGAATTAACAGTTCATTCCAAAGCAAGTGAAAATAGAGATAAGCAAGAAATGAAAAAGTGGGAAGGATATGGAAAATACAACTTCTACAGTAAAAATATAAAATGGTCAGAAATTAATGAAGAATTAAACAAAGATTGGGATAACATTTTCGTAAGTGATGACATAAGGGTAAATACGGAGATATTATATAAAATATTGGAGATAATAGTGGAAAAATATATACCGAAGAAGAAAAGTAAACATCATTCATGCATACCAAGAGACAGAAGAATCTTGTTCCAGAAAATCAGAAAGTGGAAAAAAGGTCTTGCAAAAGAAAAAAATGCATGGAAAGTTATAGAACTAAAAAGTAAGATAGAAAATGCAGAAAAAAGATTATACAATCAAAAGAAAATGAAAAACGGGACTTGGAAGAAAAAACCCTATTAAATATCAAGCAAAACCCCAAACTATTATACTCATATGCGAAGAAGATGAATAAAAGAAGAATAGAAATAGGCCCTCTGAGAATTGAAGGAGATTAACGAATGAAAAAAAGGAAATTTGCAACATACTGGCAGAACGATATAAGAGAGAATTCACCCCTAGAATAGATAATGAAGATAATGATATAGAAGTAAGGGATGAAAATAGTGAATATTTAGCTGACATAGATATTAATGAAGCTGATATTGTGCAGGCTATTAATGAAATTAAAAATGGAGCTGCTGCAGGGCCTGATGGAATTCCTGCTATTTTGTTAAAGAAAGTAGTTCATTCTATCGCAAAGCCACTTGCAATATTATTAAGACAAAGTGTAGATACAGGCAAGATATATGATGAGCACAAATTAGCGTATATTACCCCTACTTTCAAAAGTGGATCAAGACTAGAGGCAAGTAATTATAGGCCTGTGAGTCTAACATCACATATAATGAAAGTGTATGAAAGGGTAATGAAGAAAAATATTATGAAACATTTAATAAAAAATAATTTGTTTAATAAAGGACAACATGGTTTCGTACCCGGAAAAAGTACACAAACCCAACTGTTAGTCCACCGTGAAAACATATTCAAAAATATGAAAAGCGGAAATGAAACAGATGTGGTTTATTTAGACTTTGCAAAAGCTTTTGATAAAGTTGACCATAATATATTAGCGAAGAAAATTAGAAAACACAATATCGTGGATAAAGTAGGAAGATGGTTAAAAGAATTTTTACACAACAGAAAACAGATAGTTATTGCAAACGACGAGAAATCGGATGAAGCCAAGGTAATATCCGGTGTGCCGCAAGGTACGGTGTTAGCTGCAATACTGTTTGTTATTATGATTGAAGACATAGACAATAATGTTAAGGATTCGGTAGTGAGTAGTTTCGCAGATGACACAAGAATAAGTAGAGAAATTACTTGTGATGAAGATAGGAACGCTCTACAAAGAGACCTTAACAAAGTATATGATTGGGCAGAGGTAAATAGGATGGTATTTAACTCTGATAAATTTGAATCAATAAATTATGGAGACAGAGAAAGAAAGCTATATGCATATAAGGGACCTAATAATGAGACCATCACAAATAAGGAAGCAGTTA
>NC_087221.1:23540676-23550676 GCF_015104395.2 Macrobrachium nipponense
TCCGCCATTGAAAAATGAAATTTTTCATGGTTTTTTTATGCAGTATAAACTACAACTTCCACTGTTTAGAACTTCTCTCCGTTTCTCCTTTATCAATCTGCGTCTTTCATGCTTTCTTTCCTCTCCCTCCTGGAAATTTTCACGTCTTTCCATCTATCATCATTTTCTCCTTACCATCTTCAACTTCTGGAATGTCTTCCCCTTCCTCCAACTTGTAAACAAATGACTTTTCTATGGATTCGTGTCCGTTTTCTTTCGATTTAACGTTATTCGTTTTCTCGTTCCTGCAATGGACGATGACTAGGTTTTCATAAAACTCCTTCTTCCAAACATTTAATGAGAATCTTTCATAGCAAGATGGCCAGGATGTCTGTCTTGAATCCATGCTGCAACTTTTCGCTCTTTGACAGAACGTTTCGCTTTTGAAATACTTCCAGTGAAAATATCTTGAGAACTAGAGTATGCAGATATGGGCATATATTGCTTACTTGTCAGCCATATCAATGCCGATTCTAAAACGTTTCTAGAGACACTATTAACACTGATAATTTATCTGCGCGGAAGTTACTTCGCCAATTACACGGCCTCCAAGAATGTATCTAAAAAACACATAATGAACAATACCTCAAAAATACTTTACGCCCTAATAAGACCTTCGTTAAAATGAATAAGGAAGGAATGTTGTGTAAGAAAAGAAGATTATAACGGAATATTTCTGGCGTCTTAACCTAGAAGAAGAAAAGCGAGATGGAAAACATTTTGGAAAAGAGACGAATTTGACATTCTTAGAAGCCTGTGAGAAACGAGACTAATTTTACAATTTGACCAAGACCTCCTTGGGCGATGAATATTCCGCAGGATTTCGAAAGCTCAAAGCCCCTCCTCTGACCCTTGCCTGAGAGAGAGAGAAGAATGAGAAGAGAAGAGACGATGAGAGAGAGAGAGAGAGAGAGAGAGAGAGAGAGAGAGAGAGAGAGAGAGAGCAGTAAAAACGTACAGTTTCTCCCAAATTACATTAACATTTCCTTTTCACTTTGAGCCTCGACGATTTTTTCCCCATTTCAACTTCCTCTTTTGGGGCTAGTCAAGATTTTCTTCGCCTAATTTTAACAAAAGTTAGATATTTTACATCATCCTATTTTTTTCTTCTTCCTTTTCTTCTCCTTCCAAGTAGAAGTTACTAGGCTCCCCTCCTGCTCCCCCTCCCCCTCCCCCTCCCCGTTCCCTGTCCCTCCCTAACAGCGTTTTCTGCCTCTCTCAGGATTTTCGAAACTAAAAAAGAAAACAGTCGAGAAAAAAAAGAACAAATTCCTTTGTTCTTTCTTTGATTGAGTTCCAGGGCGATAGTTAAGAAACGCTTTATTTCCTTTAGGGGTAAGGAAGAGAGAGAGAGAGAGAGAGAGAGAGAGAGAGAGAGAATAATTTCAATTTGAGTATCTTTATCAAAGTTGAACATTGCACTTGTCTCTATTTATATAATATTTTGTAATAAAACTGACACAAAGTCCCAAGAAAACAATTAGAAGACTATAATGATAAATTGCAACGAGAGATACGACAGAGAGTATGAATGATATTACTGTATTTGTCTCGCCATAAAGCCATTGGGTCGTAGCGTGATTTTAACCCTTAGAATGGAGAGAGATATTCGCTGACACTTCAAATGAAGCAAGACACACCAATAGGCAAAGAGAGAGAGAGAGAGAGAGAGAGAGAGAGAGAGAGAGAGAGAGAGAGAGAGAGAGAGAGAGAGGAGTGTTGTGGGAAAACACATTTTTATATTTTAGAGAGAGAGAGAGAGAGAGAGAGAGAGAGAGAGAGAGAGAGAGAGATTCGCTGACACTCCAAATAAAGCCAAGATACACCAATAGGCAGAAGAGAGAAAGAGAGAGCTTGCGTTCCCATTCGTTGAGAAAAAACAAAAAAAAGATCAAGCTGTAACACAAACACACTAATAAGGAGAGAGAGAGAGAGAGAGAGAGAGAGAGAGAGAGAGAGAGAGAGAGAGAGCAAATCTTATTTTGCCGCCACTGGAAGGGGTCTTTTCTCAACCAGTATCGCACTAATATTTCTCTTTCCCCCACTCAGCCACTATCATCAAAGACCTACAGTAGCACTCATACATCGACAGGGGCCAAGGATATTTACTTTCCATTTAAGTTTCTATGAGGCTTTAGCCGGATAACAATGACCCGGGGGTGGGCGAGGTGGGGCTGGGTTTCCAGTGGGTTCCAGAGGAAGATAGAGTCAAACGCTAGTGTTCGGGGAGGGAGAGATGGGGGTTACTTTAGGGAGAAAAGTTCTCGCTGCGACAGTGCTCTTCCAGGAGGATTCGAAAGAGTCCTTTAATGCTGGGAGGGGTTAGACGAGGGACTAGGGGTTCGTTGGAACAGAGCTGTTTCATGAAGATAAGAAGAGCTCTTGAAAACTGGAACGGGTTAGAAAAGTGACCAGGGTTTTGTTGGAATAGAGCTAGGGAGCTCTTCAAATTAACTGGAACAGAACTGTTCCAAGAGGATCTAAGGAATTCTTTCGGCCTGGAAAGAACTCGAGCCAAAGTACCAAATGTTCGATGGGCCAGAGACGTTCCAAGAGAATCTGAAGAGTTTATTACAAATGGAAAGGGTTAATCCAAGGAAACAAGTGGTTGGAGCTGCTAAAGAGTCCGAAGTATTCTTTCCATATGGAAGGAGTTCAATGGAAGAGAGCCATTCCACAAGAATCTGGTATTCTTTTAACATCGTCCAGGTTCTTTGGACCAGAGTAGTCCCAGGTGGAACTTGGGTACTTGTTTAGAGTTCAAAGGCTACAGAGAGAGAGAGAGAGAGAGAGAGAGAGAGAGAGAGAGAGAGAGAGAGGAGAATGGCCGAGGGCCGTCGAAGAAGGAAGGGTAATCTTCAAAGTCCTTTAATGTTCGGGGAAATCAACGAACTGCGGGGAAGGAGTGAGAGGCAGAGAAACACCGTAATTTGGGAAATTGAAGTGGTATAACAGACCAAATGTGACGTGAAGGTCCAAATGAGCCCTTTGGTCCTGTTTGCTCTTCGTCAAGAAATTGTCTTCTTCTTCGCTAAGGAAGTTCGTCAATTGTCTGAAGCACTGAGCTCTCGGAGGTGAAATTGGACACGATTAATATTTTCAAAAATTAATCACTGATAGACCTTTAAGCAAACATCTCGGTAGAAAATAATTTACCTATATGCTAAACAAGTAAAATGTTACTCATAAACAAATTGGGCCCGACTCTTTTACAAGTCTGTCATTGAAGACCCGACCAATGAATTGGAGAGATAGTGAGAGAGAGAGAGAGAGATTAACTGACAATTCAAAGGAGCAGAAGATAATAAACATTCAGATAATGATACTACTACTACTACTGCTTCTAGTATTAACAAAAATAAAAATGATACTCAGGATAATAACCGAAAAAGACGTCCAATCAAAATTTAGTCTGCACACGTAAAAATATTAAGTGGAGAGAGAGAGAGAGAGAGAGAGAGAGAGAGAGAGAGAGAGAAAACACGGCGGTCGCTTTTCGTTCGAGAGAGTAAAAATCGAAATTGAATGGGTGGTCGAAAAGTGTTTTCCCGACGGGCCAGCCACAACTTTTTCCGACTCCCAGCGGCATATCGTGTAGCATCGGCTTTCGGAACTCTGTGGCTTGCAACTGTCTTGGCCCGACAGCTGGAGAAACATGAAGCTCTTGGGAATACCAAGTTAGTAAATAGCTAAGGCCGGACAATTCTCTCTCTCTCTCTCTCTCTCTCTCTCTCTCCTCTCTCTCTCCTCTCTATCTATCTATCTTAGCTTCATTGACAGACAAGCGGTTCTATTTTTCTCTCTTTCTATATTTTGCTTTTTCTGAACAAAGTGATCATTCTAGAAAGGCAAAATACAGAAATGAAGATGGTTATGATCGACAGTATTATTATGATACCTTTTAGTATAAACTTCATAATGGTACCATTTCATTATTGGACAATGTAACTTCATGGCATGAAAGCAACGCAAAACAAACAGAAACTTACGACATAAAGCCCATTATGCCATTAAGGCTAGGTAAAGTACCTTATGCTATTTTACAGTGCTGATTCTGTCATTCTGGAAACTATAAAACCCGTCGACCACGACAGACATCAAAGAGACTCTAATCGTCATAGGAGATACACACAAACACACACACTCACACACACATATATATAGACCAACTAAAGTCCAAGAGAATCTTCACGCCCATTTCACGTTAAGATAAAGAATTAATTATGAAGGTTACAATAAAGAAGTGAAATTTGTTTATTTTACCCCCAACCCAATACCCGTCGCCACTCTCTCTCTCTCTTTCTCTATCTGTTTATCCCCATCCCCATCTCCATTTCTTTCCTCGTGTCTCCCACTTCTCGCGCGCAAACCCATATCTTTGATCCAAAATTCAAACGTACGAAATTCTGCGGTGATTATATCGTAATGAACGGTGCTGTTTTTGTCCAGTTCAGAAAGCGGAGAATAAAAAAGAAGGCGATATTTCTGGTGTTTCTTACCCTCTCTCTCTCTCTCTCTCTCTCTCTCTCTCCCTCTCTCTCTCTCTCTCTCATACGCAAATATACAAACAGGTTTTTCTCTAAAATTTGAACGCATGAAAAACCCGTAGAATTACAATATTAAGGTTACGTTTACTGCCATTAGGTCAATTAATTCTTCAATTGGCATGAGTAATTTCCTGGAAAAAAATAGCTTTATACATTAAAGTGATTTTAGTGGCACTTAACCATTAGCTATCTTAATCAAGATTATCACAGGATATTGAATTTAACAGACTAAAACTATACTCTGTTTTTTTTCATCTGTCCATCCGCCTGTGGTGTTTTTGTATGGTAACACTGCGTCCCGGGCTTTAGATAGTTACATTCAGCTTACATTCAACGATTATAATAATATCCTATTTCGAATATTAACGGTGTAATTCGCATACAGTAAATTAGTAAAACACTTTTCAGTTGCAAATGTACACCCAGATATCCTTTTATTTACCTAAAACTTACAAATAGCGTAACTTATCTAAAGCCCGGGACGTAGTGTTACCATACAAAAACACCACAGGCGGATGGACAGATGAAAAAAAACGGAGTATAGGTATTGCTTACCAGTCTTACTTTGTACTGCTTTCGCTTTAATTTGAAGTTCATCAATTTCTTGAAATTGAAGCATCCAAAATTATTTTAGCAGTGTATAACGGTACTCCTCTAATTTCAAATTAACAGAACTATTTGACAACAGAGTAGAACTAATTCAATTATTTCAAATATACAGAAGTATTTCAGAAAAGTGTGACACTTTTCATTACGGTAATAGGCGGTTTTATATTTGAGCAATTAGCAGAAAATAACTGGAAATCATAAAAAATTCCAGAAATCAAGGTTCGGTTGATAGAACACTGAAATTATAGATATGGATGTTTTTATCTAGAAGCAATGAAGCATTTTAAAATAAAGTTCAATGCCTATGCCAAAAGTTCCATTTAAAGTCTGACTCTCTCGACGGAGTTATTTATATACAAAATAAAGAAGGCATTTATAAAAATTGATTTATGCTTCATTAGATCAGATTCTCTAATGAGTTTCCTTTACGTAAAAATAAAGGAAGAAAAAGAAAAAGGTGAGTTTTTTTTTCAATACATTTCATCAATAGATTAACATTCATGACGGGGATAACTATATTTTCAATTATTTTCAACATGATTGTCACTCGGGAGACAAGTATCGTAATGTTCCGAACGAAATACGTCACATAAAAGGATGAACGGACAAAACTATACAACGAATTTCTTCCCGATAAAAAAATCTTCGACGAAGAAATGTACCATTTCCCGAAATACTGAGAGTACCACTGAATTCATTCACGCATAAAAAAAGCCAATGAATTTTACTTTCCTCCGAACAAGGCGAGTAACTTTATATAGCGAAGTAAATGCAACATGATACTCGAACTATGACAAAAGTAAACAAAAAGTTTGGTGTTTTGGATTTACATTTCGAGTTGCTTTAGTAACCGGAGAAAGGAGTCGCATTCCTGCATTCTAGTGCAACGCCTTTTTATCTATGTTTAATTCACACTTTCCCAATGTTAAAAATATTTCAGTGCGACGTTAAACATTTATAATAACTATACGAAAATCATAAAAACAATAAATATGCAATAAATAAATATATTTCTAGGTAGAACGTAATAATGTTCTAGAATTGAATATGCCCAGCTATACTAAAAAAAAAATTGGCTACTGTTTAATTCACACTTTCCCAATGTTAAAAATATTTCAGTGCTATGTTGAACATTTATAATAATTATACTAAAGTCATAAAAACAATAAATATGCAATAAATAAATATATTTCTAGGTAGAACGTAATAATGTTCTAGAATTGAATATTCCCAGCTATACAAAAAAAAAAACTGACATATTTTTCAATATAGTTGTCTCCACAGCTCTTTCTCACACGTTTTAATTTGTAGTCTCCAAATGACATAATTTCTGAACCGTTACCGTTCATTAATTAAATGGTTTCCTGGAAAAAAATGCTAAAGTCATCCAGAATAAATATACATTTTATTTAAAAAAGTCTTTGATGCATGAAGTTATTTTGAAAGCACATTTTCAAGCCCAGATACTGACTGCATTATTTACTCATTTCAGTTATTTTCAAACTTACTAAATTACTGTTTATTGCAGCATGCATACAAGCTAATCAGGCATTATGCAATTTCAGAAGTCTTGGAATAACGTGGCATTAATAATTCATGTTTGTTTTCTTATAAACTACAGTTTGATTAATGAAAATGACTCAACATTTCATCGGCTGAAGTGTCACTGAACGTGAAGGCAAACGAATTAACGGATGATTCGTGATATGAGTCGAAGGAAAAAAAATTACCTAATGCCTCATTTTACGAATTTCTATAAAAAAGGAGTCTGAAATATCAATTTTTAGATTTCCACAAAAGGAGTGAGGAGGGGAGATCATTTTACGATTTTTCACAATAAAATAGCTATTGTTTAGGAATTTCACCATAAAAATTCGTAAAATTTCGTAAAATAACTCGTTTTAGGAATTTCCGTAATAAAACGGCTAACACGTTTTTCAAGAATTTTAATAATAGAAAAGTCTAGGTATTAAAAGCCTACACTAAAAACTACAATAGGCGTGCGTTGTTACAGTAAAATTTAATGTACAAATTTCTGCATGTTAAAAAAAAAATTGAATTTTACGAGATTATTCTTCCTATTCGTAACGGTTGGGTGGGTTTTGGGTTCTTCGGGATGGGGGCGGCCACATGTAATTCCCAATGTAATTCCCTGTGTAATTCCCAATGTCAACATCAAACCCAAATAAAAACAATAGTAGAAGCGAGCATAATGTTAAGTTGTATACCTTGAAAAATAAATAAATAAATAAATCCCAGGCGTTTACTGAAGTTTGCAATAGACCTTAGGAATATTGTACATGCAACAATGGGTCGCAATGAGACCCAAAAAGGCATAAACGTCAGTACCGTTCCATGTGAAATACAGTATGACATTCTAATATACTTCAACACTTTACGTGCAACATTTAACCATTTCAGTCATTTTAACCTTCAACATTTCATATTTCGAAAGAAAAAAAATTAATACGATATGACATTAAACTGTATCGAAGCATTTGGGATTCAGTAAGTAAGAATGTTGTAAACCTGATTGAAAAATAGAAAGAAAATTTTTGAAAATTTGTTAATAATACCGTTGTTTCATCCGTTGCAATTCAGTTTTGTGCAAAATTTACATAACTAAGATTATAAGAGATTTTGCAGATGGAGAAAAACGAACCTGGCTTACATGTAAATACTTACATTCATATCTTCTATATTGCAACTGAATAGTTGTAAAGTTGATTTTACTTTCCATGAGTGTATAATTCTAATATCTATAGAATCTACAGATAGGGCACACCACATATAAATTGTGCATATGGATAATGAATTAAGCCAAATGAATGTTAAATGTTGCATTTTCTACACTTTCTCTCCCTAATACGGTTTCCTTAATGAGAACTATCACTAATCGTTGATAATAATAATAATAAAAATAATAATCGAGAATTAAAAGCCACAGTAGAGGATACGGAGTAATATCCTAAAGCCTCTCCTGGTAATTTTTAACCCTGTACATTAACATCTTTAAATACTACTGAGGCTTTTAATTCTCGATATTACAGCCTCGTTACAAGGGTTCCTTGTTTCAATAATAATAATAATAATAATAATAATAATAATAATAATAATTAATAATAATAATAATAATAATAATAATAATAATAATATAATAATAACAGAGGGAATCTCCAATGTCATGTAACACGAAAATTTTCATCAAAACTATGATCAAAATATATTCGGAAACGAGTTCCATTCGCTGTGATTGGTTTACAAAAAATACTAATGTGATATGTCAAACAGTATAAAAAAATAATATGACAAAAAAACGTATCATGCAACGTAAACAACATAAATAAATTAAACCTACAGTTCATCAACAAAACGTCCATTGACTATCGATGAATTTATAGGAAACACAAAACCCATTATCCATCTACAAAACCTATTTAGCTCGGGGTGACAGGCTCAGATTATGAAGAGAGAGAGAGAGAGAGAGAGAGAGAGAGAGAGAGAGAGAGAGAGAGAGAGAGAAAGCAGCTTTATATTTAAATAAGCACCCCAGTCCATTTAAAGCCACAGTACAAACACTCAGTAAGCTAAATCTCCCTAGATAAAAAAAAAGAAAAGAAAAGAAAAGATGAGAGAGGCGAGAGATGAGAGAGAGAGAGGAGAGATGAGAGAGCGAGAGAGAGAGAGAAGAACCGCATTATTTAAACGCTTCAGAGTAAGCAAAATGTTCATCCATAAAATGCGCATTAAACCTCTTACCCGGACATTTGCTTCAATTGAGGATATTATGGCGCGAACAAAGGCCTTAGATACAGTTTCAAACCTCATGTCATATTTAGACGTTTAGAATTGCCAGATATTTAGTTTGGATTACAGCTAGTTCCTAAATAAATGTATATATATATATATATATTATATATATATATATATATATATATATATTATATATATATATATATATATATATAGTATATTATATATATATATATAATATATATATATATATATATATATATATATAATATATATATATTTAATATTACACCACACACACAAACACACACACATATATATATATATATATATATATATATATATATATATATATATATATATATGCGCATTAAGCTACAAATGTCCTTTAATATCTAATTCATTCTACCTCGGAATTAATATATTTTCATATATGTTAACCAAAAGAGAATTTTTTAGTTGATGAGATATTCGTCGGTTCATGGGCACGAAGCACGAAACCAAGAAATCGGAACGTACAGTGAAGCGCTTTAAACCACAAGGCTCTCGTGATAGCCCTTGTGGTTTAAAGCGCTTCGCTGTACGTCCTGATTTCTTGGTTTCGTGGTTCGTGCCCAAGAGCCAACGAATTTCTTGTCAACTAAAAAATTAACTTTCGGTTAACATGCATGAAAATATATTAATTTCGAGGGAGAGCGAATTGGATATTAATGGACATTTGTAGCTTAATGCGTATATATGAATCACGGTAATGTAGTAAGACACACACACATATACGTGTATATATATATATATATATATATATATATATATATATATATATATATATATATATATATACGTGTGTGTGTACTTATAATAAATATATATATATATATATATATTATATATATATATATATATATATATATATATATATATATATATATATCCATGTGTATAACCATGAAAAGACCATCTGATTTTAATCTATAACTGAGCATGATATAGGAATGAAATGACTATTTAGTTCACTACAATACTGACACTTACAACTTGTGTTTCCTACAATA
>NC_087221.1:23558176-23578176 GCF_015104395.2 Macrobrachium nipponense
CATTCCATTCTTTATTGGCCTTACATACATTCATACTTAAATACCCACTCTCTACCACACACATTATATATATATATACTTAATATATATATACTATATATATATATATATATATATATATATATATATATTATATATATATATATATATATATATATATAAGCGAATACCACGGGAAAAATGATAGTCAGAAATCGAAGCGCTTTCGTCTTTACTCAGACATCGTCAAGGAGCTACTAAAGTACAATTGGAGAGGAAGGTCTCAGGTACAAACAAGATCAGGAATACCAGATGGTTAATTATCAAAAGGGTAAAAATTAAAAGGGATAATCCAGGATTATCGGATATCACACGGTCACAAACTTAAACAGATTCTGACCCTAACCGAAATTACAAAGTATCTTTACAGTCCAAAACATGTAAAAACTGAAAAAAGTTGTAGATAAATATAAGCAACAAAATTAATATATTCAGTTTTTACATGTTTTGGACTGTAAAGATACTTTGTAATTTCGGTTAGGGTCAGAATCTGTTTAAGTTTGTGACCGTGTGATATCCGATAATCCTGGATTATCCCTTTTAATTTTTACCCTTTTGATAATTAACCATCTGGTATTCCTGATCTTGTTTGTATCTGAGACCTTCCTCTCCAATTGTACTTAGTAGCTCCTTGACGATGTCTGAGTAAAGACGAAAGCGCTTGGATTTCTGACTATCATTTTCCCGTGGTATTCGCTTATTTATGAAGTCACGTGCATCTACTGTGATTTTTTAAGCATAATGGAAACCACACACAACTTCTACGCCTTTTCTTTGAATTTTCCGAGCCTTGTTCTATTCGTGACATCCTTCTGTAATGCTCTTATCATCGCTCACAAACTGAAACTCCGACTCAACTTTCTACGGAAGTGCATGAACGAGCAAGTGATGCCCAAGTCGATTTTACCAGTGAGAATTCTTCGCCTAGCAGAGCGACCTTTCGACGAGTTTCAATGCATCATACTTCAGAAACACATCGACATCACAAAAGTGGAAGTAGATGATGCGTTCCGTACACTTAGAAGCAGACGGTATAGCTTTAATCAGACGGTTCCTGTCGATTGGAAGAATCGGATGCTGGATTATTGCTACGGAAAATTGAGAA
This sequence comes from Macrobrachium nipponense, assembly GCF_015104395.2. Lineage (NCBI taxonomy): Eukaryota > Metazoa > Arthropoda > Malacostraca > Decapoda > Palaemonidae > Macrobrachium > Macrobrachium nipponense. Next base: position 23,559,321 of record NC_087221.1, read on the forward strand.
AGTGCTGCAACCGTCTTGAAAGGAAGCTCCAAGTTAAGCTGAAAAATCTTATTGCTGAAAGCGACTGGACTAAGCATGCCAACGTGGACTTCATGATTAATTTATCTGACAAACCAGTGGATAGTGCTACGACAGCGGCTTTGGGATATGGGTTAAGCATTGGTGTATTTAATGGTAACCTGGACTGTGTCGACATCTCAAAATCCTTTTGTTATTTAGAAAAATTTAATCAAAACCTATGCCCTGATGATATCAATATTTGTAAAGGTATTGTGTATGGTGTTATGAGTAAACCTTCTCCCCCTAATGTACCCGTGAGATTTCTCCAGGCTTTTAAGAAAATTAAAGAAGACGAAACAGTGAAGGTGACAAAAGCAGATAAATCTAATGCAGTGGTAATAATGAATAAAAGTGACTATATAAGTAAAATAATGACATTGCTAAATGTTACTGATACTTATACGAAACTGAGGTCTGACCCTACACAGACAGTTAACTCCCATTTTAATAAACAAATTAAATCCATTTTGAAGGGCTTGGACCATTTAATTAAACAGTTTACACCGCAATGCGCCTCCCTACCTTATATGTATGGTTTAGTCAAGACACATAAAATCAATAACCCTATCAGACCAATCATTAGTTCAGTGGGCTCAGTTACGTATAATTTATCTAAATGGCTTGTAAAAATTCTTACTCCTTTGGTAGGAAACATTTCTAACACGAATGTTAAAAACAATGTTGATTTTATAAACAAATTGAATAGTTTAAATGAAGTTATGATTTTAATATGGTTAGTTTTGATGTTGTCTCTTTATTTACAAAAGTGCCTGTAGATGACTTACTTGAATATTTGGAAGAGGAATTAGAGCGTCATGACATTCCCTTAAGTGTAGCAAATCTCATTAGTCTCATAAGGTTATGTATCAACGATAGTAAATTTGGTTTCAATGGGGAATTTTTTGAGACAAAACTCTTACCAAGAATTTTGCCCCAAAAAGTTATTTGGTTTAGATATGTGGATGATATCTTCTGTATTTGGCCAGTTCACGAAAACCTCCAGGAATTCCTTAATAATCTCAATAATTTAGTCCCTTCTATAAAATTTACTGTAGAGGAAGAAAGAAATTGTAATTTGAATTTTCTTGATGTAACTGTCCATAGAAATGATAGAAATTTCACCTTTTCAGTCTTTCGAAAATCAACTAATATTGCCTCTTTTGTTCATTACTACTCCAATCACCATCAAAATGTTAAATTCTCTGTTTTTTCTGGGATGTTCCTAAGGGTTTTACGTGTCTGTAGCCCGCAGTTTATTGACGCTGAAATTAAAACTATTTATGATATTGCATTGAAACTAAAATACCCAAGGACTTGTAGATGTGGCATGGAAAAGAGCTAGAAAAACATTTTATTCAACTAATGACAAACTTGAATTTAGTAAGCATAACATTCTAAAATTACCTTATGATGAAAGGTTTTTAGATATTCCTAGAATTTTAAAGCTTTTTAACATAAATGTTGTTTTCAGTAATATTAATGTCAAGAGTTTAGTAATCAAAAATTCTCCTAAAGATCTTCCAGGCTGCATATATGAAATTCCTTGCAAAAAGTGTGATAAAGTCTATTACGGACAGACCGGCAAATCTCTTTCACAGCGTCTCAAGCAACATCAATATTCAGTGAGAACTGGGCAAATATCGAATGCATTATTCGTACATATGAGAGATTTAGACCATCCTATTAACTGGAGTCAAGCAAGAGCCTTAGTCCCATGTAATGACACAGTTAAAAGAAATATCATTGAATCTTGTTTTATCAAGTCAAATAATAGAAATGTTCTAAATTTAAGTCTTGGTTTATTTAAACTTGATGCTTTCATAATGAAAAAAGTTGTAGATAAATATAAGCAACAAAATCAATATATTCAGTTTTTACATGTTTTGGACTGTAAAGATACTTTGTAATTTCGGTTAGGGTCAGAATCTGTTTAAGTTTGTGACCGTGTGATATCCGATAATCCTGGATTATCCCTTTTAATTTTTACCCTTTCGATAATTAACCATCTGGTATTCCTGATCTTGTTTGTATCTGAGACCTTTCTCTCCAATTGTACTTTAGTAGCTCCTTGACGATGTCTGAGTAAAGACGAAAGCGCTTGGATTTCTGACTATCATTTTCCCGTGGTATTCGCTTATTTATGAAGTCACGTGCATCTACTGTGATTTTTTTTAAGCATATATTATATATTATATATATATATATATATATATATATATATATATATATACATATATATTAATACTATAAGTGTGTAAATATGTAAAAGTTTCTACGATCCTCCACCTTTTTGGCAAAATCAAATTGATACAACTTTAGTCCACTAACTGAGAGAGTTAATAAATTACATCTTTTACTGGAAATTACCTAAATACCATTTCCCTTCCACATTATTGCTTATAAATTATAACACCTGATACAACTGTTCATCAATTGATATTACATTCTTATAGAAGAAGGAACTTAACTAGGAATATCTCAGGCTCCAAGGCGAAAGTACCTCTCGGATAGAAAACATATGTTATTATATTCGTTATTTATTTATGCATTGTAAAAATAAACTCAAAAACCAGTGTTAAGATTGGGAGATTAAACATTACATTGTTAACTGTAATAATGTGTAGTATGATCATAAGAATCGAAAACTTTTTTAGCCATTAAATGTATTCAAAATCAAAGACATAATCACACATAAAACTAATATGCTGATGTTGAAGCTTCTTGCTGAAACATTCGAGTAATCCTGGAACTCATTACTTTGTCTTGTTCCAGTGAGTGACATATTTTCCTTTGCGGAATGAGGTATTTATCCAAAATTTAGATAAATGTGTATGTGTGCAAGGAACCGATGAACAATTGCTTACTTCTCGCTCTCTCATGCATAATATATATATATATTATATATATATAGATATATATATATATATATATATATATATATATATATATATATATATTTGTGTGTGTGTTGTGTGCTTGTGTGTGTGTGTATGTGAATATATACACACACAAAACCGTACAAAAACAACACACGACATATAAACATATACTCATTCATGTTTGTTTATTCATTTACTTATCTATTTATTCAATTACTGCATGTATGCGTGTTTATCGTTTGAGTGTGCGTTTGAGAGAGAGAGAGAGAGAGAGAGAGAGAGAGAGAGAGAGAGAGAGAGAGAGAGAGAGAGATTCGTCCACAAGCACACACGCAATTTGAAGAGAAATCCTCGGAGCGGAGGCGACAGACAGCATTCATCACTTTTCCCTCATATCTCAAGCTTCTTCTAATAGTTCCAGTCTCATATCTCCTCAAGGGATGAATTCCACGAGAGAGAGAGAGAGAGAGAGATCTGTTTTCGTCACCTGACAACCGTGACATTATCGGCCGTTGAGTAAGAACACCACCCCCTACTCTCCCCAATCCCGAGTATAAGAGCGGAATCAATACGGCAATGAAACGAAACTGATTTGCGAATTCGTATTCGTCGTGGACAATTTTCGCCATTTTCTGGCGAGGAGACAGAAAGGCAACTAATACATGAGTGACAGATCAATTTGGGAGGATTTTCGCAATTTGGACGGAGAACCACTACAAAAAGACGAGTAACGCGTGCAGGAAGGGTTTATTTAGCTGAATATTCAACGTCTTTGGTGAAGAACTTAATATTCGTAACTACTGCCAGAATCTGGTGTTTATTGCGTATAATTTTCAACATTTTATGTTGAGGAGACGGATGCTAGAAGTTAATTCACGAATGAGATATTCAAGCAGTAGAATGCCCACCAATTTTTATGAAGACAGAAGAACGGATCATACTTAGAATGTGAGGTTTATGGAGACGAAATTTTACAAGCTCCGTGCAACAGATTATATATGATTATCCTTCCTAGGTAACGACACGTCCACCTTTGAAAAATAGGCAGGTTGACTGGTTCAAACACAGAGACAGACATCAAGGTAGGGAGGGCCATACCTTAGAAGGTATTGGAATGATGTTTGTTATCCAGTTTTGTTTACCGTACCATTGTTAGGTTTGTAGTGTTCTGTAAAAGAAAGCTATTATGCCGGTTTTGCCCGTCCGCCCGCACTTTATTCTGTCTGCCCTCCGAATTGGGTTGCAAATTGCTATGTTCATCATCCACCCTTCAATCATCAAACATACCGAATTGCAACCCTCTAGCTTAAGTAGTTTTGATTTCATTTAAGGTTAAAGTTAGCCATGCATCGTGCATCTGGCAGCGCTTTCTGTAGGCGAGGGACGCACCCTTACTCTACCGCATCTGGGAAGCAACTGAAGCGCTGCCGGTCGTAGATGATGGTTATATAAGCATTATACGTTGTACGGAAAACTCGACTGCGCAGAAGAAACTTCGGCGCATTTCTTACTTGTTATCGTTTAAGAAGACGTAAGAAGTGTGTGTGTTTGAAGGATAACACACCAATTCATTTTTAGAATAGAAATATGTGACAGGAAAACCCAAATTTATATCAAATTAATAACTTTCTACTGACAAAAGTCGAAACTTATCTTAGTAGTACAGTACAATTAGCTCAATTTTAGCTCAAACCTCAAAATTTAGAATGACAAACTGAAACTTTGGGAAGGTAGTAGAAATGATTTGTGTTAATCTTCATCCAAAAAGTCCAAAAAATCCAGTGACGGGTTTTGTTCGAGATTATGGCCACAAAATGGCGGCCATTTTGAAATTTTCAGTTTTTCTCATTTATTGCTCCTAAAGGGTAAACACCTTATTAAATTGGTGATGGAAATCAAAATAAATTATTTTGTATTATATGGTAGTTTTAGAAGCTATTGTGAATAAATTTTCATTCAGGTTACTAAATACGATCAGTTGGGAAAATTATGGGCCTTTATTTTAAAAAAAAAATTCTGTTACTCATAGTTGACAGGAATATTCCTATTCCTGCTAATGGAAAAATAATTGGTATATCAAAATTTTTACCTAAATAAACAATCTGCAGAATCTTCTTGTCTTTCAAATGACACCAAAATGACACTTCTAGGATGCACCATTGCGGGGGTATCTTTGTTTGAATACAAGTACTTCAATTAGTGCCATTAGCAATTACCTAGTTCCTACCATACAATCGTCAACATTTTGCTGTTGAAGACATTCATAGATTACATGCTTATGATATTATAATTAGTTGAGGATAAATTCTAGGTCACATAACCACAATTACCATAAAAATTATGTAGTGAACTGAGCATATAACGGTAACTACTTGCAACACACTACAATGTGGAAAAAAATTATCAAAATAGTTTTGAACTATACAGCTGTACAGACAAAAAAATAACTTCAACTTGATGAAAAACTCCATTTTTACAACAACGGGATTTATGCATTAATTACGCTAAAACAAAAATATGAATAATTCTTTATTATTTCTCGTAAATTATTTTCTTTTCTTTTTTCTGTAAGGGTTGAGAATAGTCTTCATTTTCAGTTTCGCTTTGTTCTCTACATTTATCCATCTATATCTCCTTTTTCTTCATCATCATGAACATTGATTATTGCACCCATGCCCAGCACAATACCCACACATATGTGTACAAGGGAGTCCACTTCTCCTGCACTCGCAGTTCAGTTCACAACCTTTTCTACAATTGCAAGTTATAACATGAAGTAGGGAATGTGGTACGGGCTCTTTAAGCGATGTTACTGGTCTTAGTCGGTCATTTTCTAACTTCCAACCCCAGTCAGTGGGGTGTAAAGTAATCCCTTGCCACTGTTGTAATTGATGGAAGGTACGATAAGAATGTTGGCGTGCTGCTGCTGATGTTGGAGGAAGTGTAGCTAGATCAAATTTGGCATGTACAGGCTGTTTAGCTATCGTCCTTAAGTAATTAAAGTACCTTTGTTTATCAAGACTACCTTCTGGCTTTCCTCCATACAAGACCAGAAGTAATGCTTCTCCAGCAGCAGCTATATCATCTGAAGAGGCCTGGGGGTCATTAAAAATTCGTATCTTGTGACTTAGAACAGGATCTCCTGTAATCTTTATAAGGAACCCTTTTACCCTTGCGATACAGAGCAGAGGTTGTATCACAACCTGTTATTGCATGCAGGAAGAGCAAGTTGTCAATCATGTCCCCCATTTTGCTCTGAATTCTTTCACTGCTGAATATTTTATCAGGATGTGCTTTGTTGCTGGAGATCATCATTTGATTACCAGTCTAAGGTTTGGCAAGTAAAAACCAAGGCAATTAAGAGGGGACCACCTAAGATCAGTGTCTTCCCCCACAATAACCGATTTCCTGTCCCGAATCTCGTAAATGGAGTTGCTGTTGTTACTATCAATCTGTCAGCATCTGCCTCTGCCTGATGGGCCTTACAGCCAGCAGCTTCCAGATGGGTAGATAGGAGTTTGATCAATTCTATCTTGTTTTTAATATTTCCTAAGAACTCCTGCTGAGACACCGGGACTTGTATGTGGCTTTCTACAGCTATAACTCTAGATGATTGTGTTCTTCCTCGACGAAAGTGTTCTTCATCTTTTGTACTGTGAGTGTCATAGCCATCAAATACTGTGTGAGCGTTCCTGTACTTCTGTTTAATGAACGATGTATACTGAGAACCTATCTGACTGAATGTATTAGGGCTTGTGCCTTGTATGATAAGGCGCCCTATGAGGTAATGTTAGACTTGCGATAATCTTACGCTAAGTCGGTTGGTATTGCACTTCCATCTTCAATGGAGTGTTTTGGGGTTTGTTTGTAGATCACTACGAAGTCGGGATTATCTTCTTGTTTTATGACGATGATGTGTTAAACTCATGGTGAGGAGGTTCTTGTAGAAAAAACACGAAGTATAAAAATATATATATTCTTCTGAAGTTTTACATGCTGAAGATCAGATATGATTGTACAAGTCTTCTAATAACGATAGCTTGATCGCTTCTGCCAATGATGATGGCTACTTCTGTTCTCTCTACATGATAAAGCTTAGGTAAAGAGATACAGGTCTTCTAATGACGATAGCTAACTCTGTTCTGCCTCGTCTACCATCTCTGTTACAAGTTATGAAGGAAGCCAGACAGTAGTTCGAACATATGAAACATACATACAAATGACATAGTTCATACGAAAACACAATCAAAATGAGGGACACGCTACAGATTCCCCCCACGTATGGGGCCGCTTGAGCTATAGGTCACGGTGTTTGTCTCAAGCAGGAAGCTTGGACTAAAGTTTATAAACAATTGAATGACTACAGGGTGACGGCATGTTATCTAGCCTACTTTTTATTGTATACGTCATCTTTTAGCGTCTCTAGTCTGATCACATTCCTGCAAGCAATCTGGGTTGACCTCTTTAGTTTTAGTCTTTTATATATATGGACTAACATTTCCATATTTTTATTATGTAAACACTTACATTAGCTCGGTCAGCTACCAAAAACCAACTACTGAATATTACTCAAACTTGACTTGCATTTGACTTATAGGAGTGTGATACAGACACTATGTGAATATATATATATAAGTAATAAAAATTCATGGTGTACATGAATTGATTCAAGTAATAAAATATAAAACAATGATATTGGTAAATAATAGTGATCACGTGATATATAATGATACAGTTTTTCACTTCATCTCATTAAGATACAGAAAATACTAATGTACTCTGATAATTGCATAGAATGAAGATTAACATGATAAAACATATTTTAACTGATAAAAAATTTCATATATGAATTGATAAAAATTATTAAATGTTTATGCTAACTGTTATATATCTGATTCATTAATCCATATACTAACTCATATATAACTGCATAAAAAGGTAATAGATTGGTTATAGGCTACCTGATTTGTTTATACATATGTATATGGATTCATATAATTATGATATATGTGCACTTAAGTAGATTCCTATTGCGTACACGCAAAGATATATTTAGATTCTGTTATTTATGATCATTTATATAATAGATTCCTATTGCGTACACGCAAAGATATATTTCGACTCTTGTTATTTATAGATCATTTATATATATGATACATGATACTTTCTATATATATAGGATACATGACCGAGGTGGTTTATACTACTCTTTCACATTTAACTAGCTTTCGAACAACTTTTCGTCCATTACACAGTTCCAGACAACCACCTATAGCCAAATGAAACGGCCTATTTCACAGGGTTAAAACAAGGGGGAAAATTTGCCTGGGCGGTCCAACGTTCTATTTTGCGCCACCCTACTTATTCTCTGCATCCTAAGCTACACGATTACGTTCGCGATGAATAAAAAAAAACATACCCAGCACGAGTCCTTCGCCAGCAAAGTAGAGTTGAATATCCTTCGGGTCGTAATTTGTCGGAAGTATGTCCCTTTTGTAGTCGATTCCCACAGCAGCCGGAGCATTCCGCATTAAACGAGATTAACGACGAGATACGGTGTCGGGTCGAAGAAGTCCATGAAATTCCTTTCACATTGTAGGCGGTTGTTACTTGACTGTAGTCGTCGCGCGCGACGAACGATTTTTTTTGAAGTTGCGATGTGAAACTCTCGTACTGCAGGATACTGTAACCAGGTTCCATTAATCAGCCTGCAAGTGAAATTATACTTGTCACAAGGGCAAAGTAAATTCAGACAAACATCCAAATACGGGAGGGGAGAGAGCCATTTAGACCAGACTTAACCCACTGAATTCGCTGATATTTTGGAATTCAAAAGAGTCAGCTGTACAAACTTTTTTATCCATGGCATTAACAATGAGTGAACCTATCCAGGTCTATGAGGACTGTAAAAATATCCATAATTATAAAAGATAAATAGATATCATTACGAATCTCAAAGAAAATTCGATATTACTGGTAGTAAGTTACAGAACAAAGAAGTGGAAAACGAGCTATTTGTAAGATTGCCAGGCAACATAAGAGTCAAAGAGAAGATTAATCATGATTCTGTATTTCTCTATGCTAACTGAAATTAAGTTGTGATAAAATCTGATCCTATGTGCCCCTAACAAAAGTTTCATATTCAATTTTCTCGCGCGCATCCTCTATGGGTTAATTTAAAAAACTTTATAATAGGTAGGGAGGAGATGCAACGAAAAAACCCACTATGTAACTAATTTCTAAATAAACTTTGGGTTTTTCAAGAAAAATGTGACATTTTCCCATGAATGTTTACTTGAATTGTAATAGGCTAATGTTGCAAGTAAATGTAAATTCTTTCCATATCCATAACTTGATAATTCTAAATGTCCGTTTTACCCATGTCATAAGCTGAATTATTGACTCTAATTGTCTATGAGGTTCAGAAAAAAACAATTAATTCATTTTGAGTTATAGGAAATTCTATTTCCTTATTTTGTTTGTTTATTAATTTTAAAAAATGATTGCAAGTTGCATTGCGCATACCGATAGACACTTGTACCTAAACGTCTGCCTTGCCCATGAAAGACTCGGGCTAAGCATTCCTTTCTCCAGCAACCTGCTTTGCAAAGCGCGAGATGAAGCCTGTGTAAGCAGATTATTGAGGTTAAAAGGAACAAATACTGATACGGGCAATGATGACGTCGTCACTTGGCAGGAGATTGCTCTCAGCCAGCTAAGAGTACGTTACTTGCTGTAATAAAAAAATACGACTTTAGGATAAATTTATTATCTTTTAATACTCGACCCACACGAAAAGAATGTCTGAAAAAAAAAAAACAGTACCAAAATTGAACTATATATTAGTTTCATGTTGGAAATCTGCATAATTGTAATTATGTTAAAGTTAAAGTATTCCTTATTCAAACTAATTGAAAAAGGTTTCCATACAAATTCTATATAATATTTTAGCCCTGTATAAGATTCATATAGGATTATTTCATAGATAACATTTTCACTTCTAGACTTCTGACTAAAAATCTCTTTTATTTTATTTTATTTATTTATTTATTTATTTATTTATTATTATTATTTTTTTTTTTCATTGACTACGAATATAAATCACCGGGACAGACAATATGTCAGTAGGTTTTGCATATGTGTTTGAACTTTTAGCTTATTGTCATTACTAAAGCGTTAAGTTAGAGTTCAAATCTTTACGCATATATATTTGGATATTTAATTAATCTATGGTTACGTTTTGCTTATTGATTTATCGTGATTCCTTTTTTATTATAATTTGTAACCCTTCCGACTTCTTACGGAGTGTATTATATTGACTCCACTTGTATCCATATTTATTTTATTTTTTTATATTTATTTATTTATATATATATATATTTTGATAAATTAATGGTTGGCTTGAATATGTGGAAAAGTGTTCTAGCGGGCGTACCGTATAAAGGCTACTGTGGCATCAATCTAGATACAAGATATAAATGATAAAGGTATTTAAAACCGCGAGAACCGCTATAATCCAGTTCGGATCCAATATCACGAATTGTAACTCGTAGGACAGATTGACACTTCCTTTTTAATTATCCGTTATTCTACCAAACCGATGACTCTGGGTGATAAAATATATTATTGGTTTTTTCTTAAATTTGGAAAGGAATTCACACAACGCGTTATGGAGATTATTATTGATTACACCACCGGAGTCACAGATTATTGTGTTGAATTCCATATTACTGATTTAGCACTCATAAATATTCCTAGCGCACTCAATTGCGGTGTTTGTTTTTAGTGCTATTAATTCTACATAACGTGTCAAGGACTATTAACACTAAGAAGTGTTTATTCCCTCTGTCAGACTCGTAATTCTGTTAATAATTCTACGTATATTCTTTCAAGGATTGATTTGGCACAGGATAGGCCCTTAACTGACAGGTGTCTTAGTGTGTCCCTTGTTTTCAGACACGTGTTACAATCAGTTATGTGCTTTTTATATCTGTAAGCATTGTAGGCCAGTAAAAACAGTGATTTGGCTTTCTGTGACATAGTAGGGAAACCTGGATGACGGAATGCAACCAGTTTTATGACGATTGGTATAAAGAAGAGTTATTACGACTACTACCTGGTCGTTAGTCATCTGCTGTGTTCTTCGGGTTTTCTCATCACGGACCTACATATAATATTACATTTGATTACATTATTCTGATACACATACTTTAAATATACTTTTTGCTTTAGGGTTTCTGCTCGAAGTGTTTTATTGTTTTTTGCTTAGCTGCTGACCCTGTTTCCGTTCGAAGTGTTTATTGTTTGTTCTTATTGCTGCTGACTCTGTTTCCGTTCGAAGTGTTTATTGTTTTGGTATGTCTGTTGACTCTTGCTTTGTTCAGTTGCAACAGTTCTGCGCTCCACCCAGATATTCAATGCTCGCGATCTCTTGGTTAAGGAATTTTCTTGTTTTTTTTAGATTTACGGTTTTTTAAAAAATTTAAAAATAGGCCCGGACACGGATGTTTCTATATCTTTTAGTCTAATTAATGGTTCTTTGCAGTATGGTGCGGGATTACGGGATAATGCGTCAGCTATGATAATTGCTTTCCAGGTAGATATCTTATCTTGGCTCCAAAAAGACCTGAATGATCATTTGTCACCGAGTTCCTTTTGGACTGTGATTAAAGCCTTGAAAAACTCAGTAAAGGACTCATGTTCAGTAAGGACTTTATCAGGATAGCCATAGATTATAACTTAAAATGTACTAGTGAGTTTAAAGATACCTAGCCCTTCCTTGCCTATTACTGTATATTTACTTTCAGAGGGCTTTAGTTTACGTGAATAAAAAGCTATAGGGAAGAACTGTTTATCATATTACTGAAGTAATACCCTCTTACCCCTTGGTCTGAGGTGTCTGTTGCAATAAAAAAAATTCCTTATTTAAATCAGGGATTTTTAAGTTAGGTGAGCTGCATTATTCCGCATTTTAAGATATCGAACGCCTGTTGATGCTTTTTTGACCATAATTAATCTACGCTCTTCTTTGTAAGATCTGTTAAAGGAGCTGCTATGATTGAAGAGTTACATATTTGCATACGATTGTAATACCCACTACAGCGCAAAAGTGCTGTATCCCATTTTACGTTAATAGGTAACCGATAAAAGTTATGAATAGCCGACACCTTACCATGGACTACTTTAAAACTTGACTAGACACATAAAACCTAGATAAACATGTTCGGTTTTTTTAAAAAACCAAATCACATTTAGATATTTTACTCTGAGATTATTTGTCTTTGTCTCTGTAGCACTAGCTCTAGTTTATGTGAATGTACTTCTAAGGTATTAGAAAAGATTACAAGATCATCCTATAGGCATGTCGGTTATCCCTAAAAGTCTCCAAACGTATATTGTAAATTGGGCGCAACGTAAGCCGGAGGCATACGTAAAAATTGATAATGTCCCCTGAGTGTGCTGGAAAACGCGGTGTATGAGGTACAATCACTTAGGTAATGGTATCTGGTAAAAGCTTTTAAGTAAGTCCAAGCTGGTGAAAAATTTATTCTAACCTAACAGAGATAAGATGTCGTTGGTACATCGCACTGGAAACTATCGGAAGTCGTTTCCTTGTTTAAGCGACAGAATCTACGCAGATACGCCAAGTCCGATCTTTTATGGCATGACATTTGAGGGAAAAATTATATGGGCTTATTTGATTTCCTAATGACTCCTATTACTAACATTTTTCAACTTCGTCATTTATCTCTATTTTGAAATTTCATTGAGAATCTATACGAAGGTACGTAAATAGCTTTGTTTCCTTAGACCGTTTTTGTTGTTTTGTGTTTAAATTACATCCGTTTTTTTTTTTCAGAGATCACTCGCTAGTGGAGAAACTTCCTGGTATTCAGATAAAAGATAAAAAAAAAAGTTTCTGCTGAATCACCTCTGCTTGAATGACTTTACGGATATTACTTTAGATAGAGTATAAGGGAGATTCATCTACGACTGATTGGGCGTGATTAAAAATTAGCAACAATAAAATAAAATGCGATATTTATATGTATAGGTTTTGTGGATTACTATATTAACTTGTTGCTATAGTCAAACCGTGTCTAGGGCTTTGTTCGCAGGAATCGTTATATTCAGAGTGTCGGGAAGGATTAAAATTTCAGATCCCAGCAAAAGTCTTTTACACGCACTAAGGGGCATTCGAGGGGTGCATGCTTCTCGAGGTTTTGCGTGCAAACTACGACTGCGTTTGTGGGAGAATTCTGTTGGGTCATTTGAACAATGTTACGATTTATGAGACAAATGTATAGTTCCTTTATATAAGTTATTATTTGATTAATTGTCTCTTTTCTTTTGTTCAAACTGATTTTAATATGTTTTCCTTTGATAAACACGCCTTATTTTGCAGGAGGATAGATACAGAATCAAATGTTTTTTTTATAAACCCCATAGAGGTATCTGTAAGCGCTCGCTTATCCGGACTTCTCATTAGGGAAGTTCGAACAACAGACGGTGAGTCCGTAAATACAGGATATTACGTGTACTAAAGAAATAAAACAAGATATTCTAATTTTTACGGCGCGTACAGTCGGGCTTTATCCACCACTACTTATAATAACTTACGTATTAAAAAAAAACGAAAACCTGCTCTGATTACTTTGTACGGTCGTGTGTTTCATAGTAAAAATCCTTTTTAATTCAAAAAGATATTGGGATGTATGAAACCAACATCGCTTTTCCCCACTCTGCTAGAGTCGCTTATTGTGTGGAATTTGCTATGCTTTGAAACTCTGGCAGATTTGACTGACCTTGACCGCTTGACTAGGTGACACAGTCACCGAGTTTGCTTGTTTGATTCTGAACGGGCTACTGTTTCTATTTCTTTTTGTAATAATTAGGATCCTTCTCTTTATTACCATCGGCAACGTATGGTGTGTTTTTTAGCATTATGTTGCTGGTTACGTATAAAGCAATGAATGACGAACTATTAGGAACTGAGCGATTACTAATAAGACAAGTTATCACTACTGCATTCCATATTAACTGTTTGTACTTCATTCTTTGCTAAAATTTGAAATAGTGAGGGATCCTGTCAGCGCATTTAGCTGATGAAAGTTTTTTACAGACATGTTATTCCTTGCAATCCAGCTATATTTTTAAAGTCAAGTTGAGTCATTGAGGTTCGATATTTTATATAACTCAAAAAACTCAAGGCTAAAACTGCGATCGGGACTTGCAAAGGAGCATTTATTGTCATGACCCGAAATAGTGTTACCTCTAATTTATCTAGATTGTACGGGTGTTCCACTTGTTTTTGTGTGTTTCTAATCACTACGGTGCTAACGACCCTATCCATGCATCTGTATAAATACAGACGTCCACTGCGTAAACGCATATTCACTGTTTAATATGATTTGTTACGTAAGGGATTAATAATCACCCAAAATGATAAAATTAACATAGTATATGATTATGATATTTCAGTAGAACTTCTGGAAACAGACACTCAAAGATAAAAAACTCTCAGTAGCGAAATCTCAATGATGTAGATAATTTCTGTAAAAAAGTAAGATTAAGAATGTCTCGTAACTTCAGCCACAGGAATAACGAAATTCGACCTGCAAAGGCAAACACACTCAAAGTTTACCCAAATGAAATGAATAAAAAATTCTGTAACTTAGCTTGCTTTTGTGGGAAGTCACGGTGTTCCGATAACGCCACACGGCCTTGGGTCCTCCTTCTCTATTTAGCGGATGACCCGGTTTGGCTTCAGTTTCCCCCGTGCGCGTTGTTTCGATGATTCGAGCCCTTGAAAGATCCGATGCTGCAGACGCGTTCGGTTTGTTTCTTGAAGTGCCGGAAACGCTCACTAACGATGTTTTCTTGAATGATTCTAATGAGAGACGAAGCTTGCGTTGCCGTAGGAAAAAGGACACGTCGGTTTTGTTTCTTGAAGTTATTCACTAAACGATGATACTAAGTTGCTTGAAGAATCTCTTGCTTTCGTCGTCGTTAAAGAGTTCTTGTTGTTTTCTGAAGTCGCTCACTAAACGATGATAATAAGTTGCTTGAAGAATCTGCTGCTTTCGTCGTCGTTGAAGAGTTCTTATATGATACTTCATTATTCTGATTTTTCTTCGGAGAAGTTGTAGAGTTCTTCTGGTCCACTGCCACCAATATTAGGGCTTGTGCCTTGTATGATAAGGCGCCCTATGAGGTAATGTTAGACTTGCGATAATCTTACGCTAAGTCGGTTGGTATTGCACTTCCATCTTCAATGGAGTGTTTTGGGGTTTGTAGATCACTTACGAAGTCGGGATTATCTTTCTTGTTTATGACGATGATGTGTTAAACTCATGGTGAGGAGGTTTCTTGTAGAAAAACACGAAGATATATATATATATTCTTCTGAAGTTTACATGCTGAAGATCAGATATGATTGTACAAGTCTTCTAATAACGATAGCTTGATCGCTTCTGCCAATGATGATGGCTACTTCTGTTCTCTCTACATGATAAAGCTTAGGTAAAGAGATACAGGTCTTCTAATGACGATAGCTAACTCTGTTCTGCCTCGTCTACCATCTCTGTTACAAGTTATGAAGGAAGCAGACAGTAGTTCGAACATATGAACATACATACAAATGACATAGTTTCATACGAACACACAATCAAAATGAGACACGCTACAGATCACGTAGGCCGCTTGAGCTATAGGTCACGGTGTTTGTCTCAAGCAGGAAGCTTGGACTAAAGTTTATAAACAATTGAATGACTACAGGTGACGGCATGTTATCTTAGCCTACTTTTATTGTATACGTCATCTTTAGCGTCTCTAGTCTGATCACATTCCTGCAAGCAATCTGGTTGACCTCTTAGTTTAGTCTTTTATATATATGGACTAACATTCCATATTTTTATTATGTAAACACTTACAAATGTAGCAGGACGTTGTCACACATATGGTGTAGAAGGTACCCACCATCTAAAATATACACTGCTGCAGCTGGAGGAACATTTTCACAGGGTGCCAATGCCCCAATGACTGGTACAAGAGCAGATTTTTTTGCTTTTCTCATAGAAAAATCACCAAAGAGGGAAGGTGGTTGAGGTGCAAGTTCATACCCCAGATATGATGCAAGGTCAGAATCACTTCTAGCAACGCATATTATTCGATGGAATAACTGGTTTGCATTGACAGTAATCTGTGTATCATTAATCATAATTCATTTTGCTTCAGATGACAACGACCTGATGTTGTTTCTTCGCTGTAGGTGAATATCTCTGAATGCTTTTCCTTCCATTGTTTTCATTGATGCTCTTCCAACAGTATAGGCTTCATCACAATTCACTTTTTCATTGGCAACAATACCACTCGAAATGGAGATTAGGATAGATGTTGGTCGGTTGTATGGGTTGTGTACAGCCAGCCAATTTTTGAAGGTATTCATGTCAGTAAGATCACGAGTCTGCCGAGATTCACGAAGGTCAATATGCTGTTCTGAAGTGCTAGCAGTAACTCCATTAACAGACTCAACAGCATTAATGATACTGGCTGTTGCGGGCATTGACTTAACCCTTTTAGCGATAACTGATGGCGTTATTCCACGTCCTCGGGTGAGACCTCCAGATGTTTTGATGGAACGCATGAGGACTTGCTCAATTGTCATATCGGTCCAGATCCCTGACCAGAACTTGTCAGATCTTCTAATTGTGAAATATCCCTCTGTTGCCAAACTTTTCAAGCTCCTCTGGTTTCATGACTTTTTCCAGTTTATGCAATTCTGTAGATAGACTTGAGCAGACTTTGCATAATTCAGGTGTCCTGCTGCATGCAAGTAAGGTAGCATGAGTTTTTACACTGTAGAGGTGAAGATTCCAATCACCACAACGCTCTGCCCTTATAAAGAGTTTTCACAATTGTAATACACCTAAAATACTGTACCCATAGCATTTCGGTTCTTCCACATGACTCAACATCTGTAAACTTCATTTCAAGTTGATTCATGATGGACTTTACAGCACTAGAATTTGCTGTTACCTCCAGTGTTTCAGTGTTGTCAATCCAAAGACATGCAGCAGGTTGTAAGTCTCTTCTTAAGGGTTTCATTACCGAAGATGACTCCAACAATAGTACTGCTAATGCAAGTTGAGTTAGGAAATGAGCTCGAAGACTCCTGGCATAAGCACGTCCAGTCATCACATGAACAACACTGTTCTTTGCATACACTGTCTTCCACAGTTCTTCAAGGCCACTTCCAGCCATTATGGTCCCTATAGCTCCTAAAAATGACGTAAGAAGATGAAACCCTCCAAGGGCGTACAGTGACACGGAAAGAGGGCTACTGTGACCATCAGCAAGAACCATATCACAAGCTTTAGAGTAAAGTGGTTTGGTCAAAGGTTACCATGACTGTAGACTGTTCACTCTTTAGACCTTCTTCTGCAGCATTCAGGAGGCAAGTGTAAATCGTAGAAGGGTTTGGTAGGATCAAGATTAACAAATGGTACAGGTAGTACAGCTGATCTTGTAAGATGAGCTTTTTACTGTATATCTTGCTCATAAATCCACTCCAATTCGGGCATGGGAGACCTTGAAGCCGTGTGCTACATATCCACAATGTGTCAAGTTGTTGGGCTAGTTTGACACTTGCAGGTTCTTGTACAAGTGTTTCTATATCTTCAGCAGTCAAAAGTGAATAGACCTTTGCCATAGGCATATGGTACACAATTAATTTGCTAAGTCCCTGAGTTGCTAATGTCCCACTGTCAATTCTCTCAGCCCTGGGAATGGGCGTGTTTTCATGAACTTGATCTGCCAGTGTCACACACTTGATTCCTCCCATTGAGTGGAATGTATTATGACCATCTAAAGTTGCAACATTATAGTCAGCATTATCATATACAAATTGGATATATGACCGTGGATCTACTGCAGTTGATGGGTTCATTG
Source organism: Macrobrachium nipponense (assembly GCF_015104395.2). NCBI lineage: Eukaryota > Metazoa > Arthropoda > Malacostraca > Decapoda > Palaemonidae > Macrobrachium > Macrobrachium nipponense. Next base: position 23,577,209 of record NC_087221.1, read on the forward strand.
TAGCTGATGCTTCATACAGCAATACTTCTCTATATGGGGCACAGAATCCCAGTACTCTTGATCCATACTTTCTGTGTAGATGAACACCCAGACCAGTTTGTATGGGCGAGACAAATGATCTAGGACGAACAGCAGCAATGATAGCATGCTGTATACTGATTGACTTTCTTTGTATTTGATTATAATTTTTTCGGTTTCAAGATTCCAGCAATTAACATACGAAGATAATCTGGAACAAGCTCACAATTTCCAGAAATGACTTGCTCTGCTGAAGGGAATACCTCACAATTGTAAGCTTTTGAACGAATGTCATTTCGAATGATCAGAGCAGCAGTTTCTATCAGTCTTCTACCATCTTCAGCAGGATCACTATTTCGTGCATCATACCATTCATCCGTTAAAATATCTTTCATACATTCAGTGAAACACACCACTCCACTCTTACCTATCTTATCAACTATTGTTATTTGACTTCCATAATGGTTCTTGAGTTTCTTCTTCAAGTATTGATTACCGTAATTAATACCAGCGTTTTTCATAGGTACTCATAATTGACGTTAATTCATCAATAGAATACTGGCATTCATCATTTTCTTCCAAAATGCTTGCACAGTTTGATAATGCTATTGACTTTTCCTTATCCATTTTTGTCCCGTCCCTGTAGTGTAGCTGTTCCTGGCTTTGCACTGCCTGGCCTCAAGAAGTATTTGTAGCATGTATGATGGTACCGTCCCTCAGCTGCGACAAGGTCAATGACATAGGACACTCGGAGAAGAACCTCTCTCCTTCAGTTATCATTTCGTTTTTCAGCATTTGTGCGAATGTTGTTAACAAATTCTAGTGTTTCCACTACACTAAAATCATAAGAAGTTGTCTTTCCTAAATTTTCTCACATCCACAGCAATTTTCTTCTCGCAAAATATACACTGGGATTTAAAATCGAACTCTTGCCTGGGTCGTGTGAACTT
>NC_087221.1:23583176-23585676 GCF_015104395.2 Macrobrachium nipponense
AGAGAGAGAGAGAGAGAGAGAGAGAGAGAGAGAGAGCTGGGGTTGTGGGGGAGAGGGAACGTGGGAATCCAGGTGAAAAATAGGGAAATTCCCCTCCTGGCCCAAACCGAAGAGAAATCAGCAGATTTTCCCATTTGTCGGACGAGGTATTTGCGTGCCTGGAGATTCAGTCGTATGTGAGAAAAGCAACACGTTTGCTTTTGAGATATTCGCATAATCTTCCGTAAGAAATGGGTTTCGTTATGTTTCGCCTGTTTCCAGGCCCTCTCGGACGCAATAAACTCAAATCTCCCATGATTATGGAAAATAAGGGCACTTCGGGGAAGATTTTGGCCATTTATTCGTTCACAGAGTAATTGTCAAATAAGAAACACATTTTATTTACAAACTGAAAAGAAATTTTCAAAATTTTAGACTCAAAATGTACTATAAAGAGAATAGTAGTTTAAACATTAATAGAGAGAGAACATACATTAAAAGTAATCAACAATAAAGACAAGAAATCAAACAAGTATCCAACAAAATAGAAAGGAAAAAACATAAAATAAAAAGTAATCAACAATAAAGACAAGAAATCAAACAAGTATCCAACAAAATAGAAAGGAAAAACATAAAATAATTAAAGCACCTGCAAAAGTCAAAATGAAATAAAGAATCCTTCGGAAAAAATAGGTAAAAAAGTAAAAAAAAATGAGAATGGATATTTGGAAAGGCAATACTTGAAATATCATTTGTATGCATTGAAAAAGAAAATAATTACACAAAGAAAAACTAGATATAAAAAAAAAATAACAATACCCTAAGCGTTCAGTGCCAGAAAATGGGTTATTCACGTGAGCCAAAGACAAGACTTAAGAAAAGGTATAAAGACCCGCGAGCCAAAAAGGGAGGAAACGAATAAAATAAAAAGGACAGAACCACAGAGGCCAGAATGGGAGCTACCAAATAAAGCAGAGGATACCATTTCGTACGACATTTTCAACAGAGGGTTTTGGGCTTCACCATCGACGTACCTGTCCAAATTTGTTGCCAGGCAAGGACGGTGGTCCGACCTTTAAGCTGCACTGACAATGTGCATACGAAAAAGGTCAGTTGTGACTGGATGTACCTCCGAATTATTGTGTGGTTATGCCGATATAATAATAATAATAATAATAATAATAATAATAATAATAATAATAATAATAATAATAATAATAATAATAATAATAATAAATAATATCGGCAGAATTCACAGAATTAATTCTATACAAAATTCCTTCAACTCTCCTTATGAACTGAAAGAATTTTGTATAGAATCAATTCTGTGAATTCTGCCATTATTTTTAATAAAACATGTTTGAAAGAAGGTCTGTTTCCAGCATAATAATAATAATAATAATAATATAATAATAATAATAATAATAATAATAATAATAATAATAATAATAATAATAATAATAATAATAATATCCAACTTTACTTTTGGTTTAATATCTACTACTGTATGAAATTATAAAGTTTTTTATACATTAAAAAGACTTTTCATATCTATATATGTTTATATATACTGGCCATATAGCTGTAAGCTTTATAGTAGCTATCTTTTTCTAGATGATTCAGTTTCTCTTTTAACTCAGTTTAGGTAGGTTATGTCCGTCCTTGTTGTGATTTTTAAATTTTCATATTCTTTAAGATTGTCTTGTAGTGATTTTTTAATTTTTATTTTTCCTTAAGATATTTCTTTTTAAACTGCAGCCTTGAAGAAGCAATGAGATATTGCGAAACGATGTCGGCAAAATAAACTTGTTTTTATATACGTACTGCCTTTCCCTGAATGACCCCTTGATAGCTGCTTTTATATATATATATATATAATATATATATATATATATATATAATAATATTACTTATGTTATATATATATTATAAAAATATATATATCTTATATATAGATACATATATGTTAATATGGATATATATAAAAATATAAATATATATATAATATATTGCATTTTATTTGAATATATAAATGATAATATATATATATATATATATATATATATATATAGTCACATATATTATATATATTACTATATATGAAATATATGTATATATATTATATATATTATATATTATATATACTATATTATATTTATTTATATATATACATATGTATATGAATATATAAATATAATATCTAATATTAATATATATATATATATAGATATATTTAGAGATTCATTATACATCGATGTATTATATATTACATATATATTTAATAATATTATATATATAATATAAATATATATATTCTATAGACTATGATGTATATATATATATATTATTTTATATATTCAATTACATATATGTATATAGATATATATATATCTATATTATATATATATATATATATATTATATATATATAGATAAAAGCAGCTATCAAAGGGTCATTCAGGGAAAGGCAGTACGTATATAAAAACAAGTTTATTTTGCCGACATCGTTCCGCAATATCTCA
>NC_087221.1:23590676-23622639 GCF_015104395.2 Macrobrachium nipponense
AATATGTCTGCAATAAGGAGGGCGAAGTCTCCAAAATAGTCATCGACCTCAGAATGAGCAAGGAATGCTAGACAGAGAGAAGGGTGAGAAAGAACGAGGCCAACATCCAGGTGAAAGAATGATCGAAACGTCTGCAAAACAAAAACTAAAAACTAAGAATGTAAAAAAAAACACTTCTCATAAAACTTAGGAAAGCTATTACCTCCAAGAAATACACTCCATGTTCCAGCAGACAGTATGATGTTAACAACTCCTCTTTTTCTTCTCGCTCTCTCCCGCTATCATTTTCCAGGCTGGAACTGACTACTCTTTTTCCATGTTTCCAGAATTTTACGACCTTTCTGTTTTTAAGAGGCGTATATGTCACCACTTTAGTGGAGCAATTCTGTGATGCGCCTTCCTATGTGTCTTCTTCTTCTTCTTCGTCTTCTTCTCCTTCTTTTAGAACCTCAGTATAAATGGGCTATTTCAAGGGCAACTGGGGTAGGGGGATTGTCCTGCTTAAACGCCGCCGCCCTCCCCACCCCCCCTCCCAACTTTCCCTGTTGTTTCTGACGTTTTTGGAGTTTGATGTTTGTGTTTCTGTCGTTTTTTCGCGTTGCATTATTGGTTTTGATTTTTATAGTTTTAATCTGGTGTTATGGATGATTTTACTTAAAGCTTTTTTCAACGTTCTTTTTTATATTGCATGTTTTATGTATGATGTCATGCTTGTAATATATTATCATGCTATTGTCGTTTTTAAACGTTACTGTTTAATGGCATTTCATAAGTTATCTTTATTTCAATGCTTTTCTATCTTTGCATCACTACATGAACAAATTTGCTGCCTCCCTGACACTAATAACACTAAAAAAAATAATAAATAAAAAAGTAATCAAGACATTTTTAAAGCGAAAACTTCTTATATATTATTATGAAAATGGGAAGTTTAGGTGAAGAGGAGAGAGAGAGAGAGAGAGAGAGAATGAGAGGATAGCTATAAGAAGAGAGAGAAGAACTAATCATTACGAAAGCCTGAGAAGCAATACGGTACATCGCTAACGCCATTTTAAGCCTGTCTATGACGCTGATGACTGCCCTCCCCCCCCCCTGCCCCCGATACCCAAGGCCAAGCCCCGAGTGCTGTTATTCATATTCATTTCATCTGGAGTATCCGCCTTCGAAAACGAGTGTGTAGGAGAGAACTTTCCCCGCAGGATTCAAGGAAGAGAGCCAGTTATCCTCGAGCATTAGAGGTCCTCCTCGGAGGCATTGAGGCAAGTGATTGCCACTCGATATGGCCATAAAGACCCTCGTAAAAAAGGAGAGAGAGAGAGAGAGAGAGAGAGAGAGAGAGAGAGAGGAGAGGAGGAAGAAGGGGAGAGGGAGAGAGAGACGCCCATTGCAGACCCGCTGGAGATTCTGCGGGAGCAGATTTGGCAGCGTCTACGTCTCCACGTTAACTCCTCTCAAATACCTTTGCCGGAAATGAGGCGTAATATGGCGGACGGGGGGGTGGGGGTTGGGGGTCGGACGCGCCTTGTTACGGTCAGATGTTCGCTCAAGTGGAGAGGGAGATTGCGATTCGGCCTTGTGTCTGCAATGGCCTAACGTCAGTCATTTTGTTGCCTGCCAATATATATATATATATATATATATATATATATATTATATATATATATATATATATATATATATAGGCATACAGTAAAAATACCGTACTAAACAAGAGGGAGTACAAGGATTGCCATTTTATATCTTACTAAAAGAGAGAGAGAGAGAGAGAGAGGAGAGAGAGAGAGAGAGAGAGAGAGAGAGAGAGAGAGAGAATGTCCCATCTGAAACAAAATAAAAAATGGGATTAAGGATTATTCAGGAAAGACAAGAAAAGCTGCCAATTTATTGTCATAACACGGTTAGTGATTATCTCTATGATTTTTGATTGTCTGATTGAGAGAGAGAGAGAGAGAGAGAGAGAGAGAGAGAGAGAGAGAGAGAGAGAGAGAGAGAGAGAATGTAATGGGCAATTTCAAGACAAAAAAAAAAAAGAATGGGCATACTAATTACATTAGATCAGAAATAAAATCTTTTATTTCAACTTTTATGCTCTCTCTCTCTCTCTCCCTCTTTCTCTCTCTCTCTCTCTCTCTCTCTAAATAAGGGGGCACTAATTCTCAGGCTTTAGTGGAGAGCTCTGTTTATATAAACCTTATCTCAAGCTCACTAAATTAAACTTGGCCCTTCCCCCCACCCCCTAGTCGTTTTCCTTTCATCTCTAATAGCCCAAAAATTCGTTGTCTCTGCTCTGTTTTTTTCCATCTGTCCATCCGCCTTTGGTATTTTCGCATGGTAACACTGCTTCCCGGGCTTTAAATAGTTACCCTATGTGTAAGTTTTAGGTAAATAAAAGGATATTCGGGTGTAAATTTGCAACTGAAAAGTGTTTTAATAATTTACTGTATGCGAATTACACCGGTAATATTCGAAATAGGATATTATTTAAAGCCCGGGACGCAGTATTACCATGCGCAAACACCACCGGAGGATGGACAGATGAAAAAAAACAGAGAATAGTCGTCTTTTGTCGAAGCTATGGCAATTCTTCCCGCAATTCGCAAATACGGCGGCAACCTGCGCTTTAAAAGAAAACTCTCCAAGACTTCCTAATAATTTACCACACGAAGCTTACCAACATCTAGATGGCCAATCGTTTTCGGGTTAGCGAGTCTCGGTATCTTATTCCGACTAGATGTGAGTTTTATGCCGTTGCAATTTGCAGAGAAAGCCTGGTCTACCGAGTATCGTGGAAAATGGTATGGTTTTTATCACGTGCATCAAATTGATATCAAATTCGAAAATGTTTCGTAGTCGTTATTTAGTCGAAATCGAATGGGTAACGGTTATGCAAACGGCAGGCCATGCAGTGCCACGTAAATTCTGCCTCGAAGAGCTAAAGCTTCCATGCCAATACTGGATGGTAATAACAAGCTATAACAGCCCGTATAGTGTCGTCATAACCATGAGAATCTAATGAACGCAGCTATAGATGTCATTCTCATCCGAGGTGTAATGAACGCAGCCATAGATATCATTCACTTTCAATAGGTAATGAACGTAGCCATAGATGTCATTCACATTCGATGGGTAATGAACACATCCATAGAGATCTTTCACATTCGATGGGTGAATGGTTCCGTAACGCTATGAAGGCGATTTTCCCCCCAAAAAATCTTCTTCTACCGCTGGAGCCAAAATGCCCTTCTAGTTTCCAGAATGGGCGTCGTTGCGTTTTAATCGCTCAGTTTACATTCAGAGGAAAGAGATCTCCCGATACATATGAATTTGGCCCCCCACCCCCCTCCCCACGTGCCGTTCCTCGTCGACGAGTCGGTGTATATTCAAATTAAATTTGATGCCAGACATTCCAGCACATGTTCAACATGTCTGAATCAAGAGATAATGTATGGATACAATGGCTTTCGCGAAAGCCTCTGGTACCGCCGGGAAACCCACCCTCCTCCTACCCATTCTCCCCCAATATGAAACCACTCCTCCACCCCCATCCGTCTCCGGATGCTCTCCTCCCCTATTGGCTATTCAAATCCCATTTAGTCAGGTGACTGGTTGCAAGTTCCGCTGAATGGTTGTTGTTGAAAGACTAACAGGACGCAGTGTCACGCGGCTCGATTCGGAATTGGAGCGAACCACAACACACAACAGCGCCCTCTGTCAATACCTTTTGGTTACACCGCCTCATATGAGACATAGTACATGACAATTGGTCTCCCCGCCATTGTGTCCGTCCGCGGAATCGCTGCTCTCTCTCTCTCTCTCTCTCTCTCTCTCTCTCTCTCTCTCTCTCTCTCTCTCTCAGCATCTATAATGTTAGTGACAATAGCTGGAGTGATATCATTTTCTAGCGTTGAAATCAAGCGACCAAATCTGTTTCTCCACCCTCTCCTCTCTCTCTCTCTCTCTCTCTCTACGCTAGCTTTATTTAAATGAGAAGGTAATAAATGACTTTATCTTTCAAAAACCTCTCTCTCTCTCTCTCTCTCTCTCTCTCTCTCTCTCTCTCTCTCTCTCTCTTTGTCAAAATCTGTCTGTCTCTCTATGTCAGGTTAATTTTAAGGTGAACGAAATAAATGACTGTCTGTCCTTTCTAACAAAGGTTCGTCTCTCTCTCTTTCTCTCTCTCTCTCTCCTTATCATCGTCATCATCAGGTTTATCAAAAGTCGAGCCCAGAGAAGACCAGCGTTATCTCAAGATGAACCCACATGGGTGACCTTACTCTCTACCCCAAACTCTACAACGGACATCAGATGCAATGATCCAAATTTCAGTTATAAAATTATCATATCTTAATGGAAGAAGAAGGAGAAGATGGAGACTAAGAAGGAAGCAGAAGAGAAAGTGAAGGTAATAAATTATGTATTCCCATTCCCTTGTCTGAAATACAAGAAGGGGTGTTTTGCTATATATATATATTTCGAGGGAGGGGGAAAGAACTTACCTATCGCATGGACGTAAATTACGATGGAATAATTGATGGGTGTGTAATTGCGTAATTGGATGGATGTATATGAGCGGGTTTGTTTACGAGTTTAGTTTACTGACGGCTGTAAATGCTTACTTGTTTATTGCTGGCCAATCGTTTACGGAGTGTTTGTTTATTTATGCATCAGGTTTACTGCCGGTTACCTTTTGATGCAGGGTGTTTATTTCAGGTACATATTTATTTATGGGCTTTATATGTGGTCTTGTTTACATGTTTATTACATGAAAAAAATTGATAACGCGCATGGTTTTTGTAATTTATAAATAATTATGTGTTTATCAAAGTTATTTAGAAGTACATTTGTGAAGTTTTAATGAAATGTTTCGTCGTGAGTTTCATTATCGTTCAGTAACTTTTCCGTGTTTAGTTAATAAACACATCCGCGCATGTGGCTGCGTATTACCGGTACGTGTTTATTTGACTCTCTTAACATGGAGAAGTGTTTTGTGTACTTGAGTTGTTATATACTTCTCCGCTTCGAGTCTTACGACCTTTGCGTTTGGATAAGTTCTTATTGATGCGACTGCGGAGATTTTGTATCCTGATAAACTTACGTAGACAATCGCTGCTGTGGTTGGTTCTTTTCTGCTTAGGCGAGAGTTTCGTTGGTAAATATAAAGACGATTTAAGCTTATTTCTTAGCTAAAATCTCTTACGGAAGGGTAAGGTACATAGAGGGTAAAAGCTGGGTAGCCATTTTTAATATTTTGACATGACTGGCGTATGTTAAAAATAACTTGACTTCTCAGAGAGAGAGAGAGAGAGAGAGAGATGAGAGAGTTGAGGATGAGACAGAGAGAGAGAGACGAGAGAGAGGAGAGGGAGGAGAGGTGATGGAACTTCGGAATGTTTGTACAGCTATTTAATATAATCAATTCTTCATCGTTCCTACATTAATCGAAGTCAGCCTATACTAGTTTCCATACGCGTAAGTAATTAAGAGTTTACAAGGATTTAATTCGAGGTAACACGGCTTGAATTCAAGCGAATTCCATTTACACAAGCCGTAATCCTCCACTGCACAAAAGCCAAAACAGATAAATCCCTACCAATTAGGGCAGACCATGCATAGCAACAACACGGAGGAGAGAAAAGAGGGAAGGAAAAGCGATTTTGCCAGGAGACAAATGGGATGTTCCGAAGGCGGAAAGGTAAACAAGAGAGGCAGGGAAACTGAACACGAGACTAGTGGGAGGGTAGGACACGAGAGACAGGCAAGAGAGCACAAGATGAAAGTTGTAAGATAGTAATAAGAGATCAATAAGAGAGCAACACAAAAGAGTAATGCTGTAGGATGGTAAACATGAGATAGGATATAAGTAGGCGAGCAACAAACACGACTAAGAGTAGCGAATAATACACACGCACAAAAACAGCAGACAAAAGAAACAGGTGCACAGCAAAGAAACAATTGAACAGCAAACAAGAGAAAGAACGGAGAAAGGCAAATTTCTGAGATGCAAGAGAACTGAAAACACGGAGGGAAAAAGTAGTAAAGGAAACAAACAATAGACCCACGCACAAGGACCGGAAACGAGAGAAAGTTCAGAGAGCATTAAACAAATAAGAGAAACACAGAACAGTAAACAAGAGACCGAAGTGAAGAGCCGCAGCAACACCTCGGCCACTATTACTCAAAGCCCCCGTGTGAGCCAGAGCCCGTGAGCCGGAGCCAGCCGAGTCTGGCTCGTCCCACGGCAGTCCTTCATTCGGATTAGGCTCTAAGGAAACCATAAATTCACTTAATGAATGCCCCTACTCTCCCCGTTCCCCACTCTCTCCTATCCTTTCCCTCGCCCCTCCCTCCTCCTCCTCTCTGCAGTGGCCGTGCAATAATTTCCCGCCGTTTCCAATAATCCCCCCTCCCCCTCCCCCATACCCTAAATAAACAGGACACCGGGATTAACGGGAGCAAACGGATAAATCAGTAATGGATTGCTGGGCTAAAATTGCACCAAGTCTGACGCTTCGGCCCCGATGGAATAATAGGATTAGATGTGTAAGCCTTTTTAAGGGCTGGGCTCACTTTTGTGGATATCAAAACGACTGGAAAAGCAGGCTATATTTATCTATAATATATATAAACATTCTTTTTTTTAGGTCTTTTTATGCTGTAATGTATCAAAATAAAAATGATTTTATATTGCACAAGAAAATAGTGACTTTTTATTTGAAAGAACGCATCGTTGTTATAAAAAGACAATAAGAATATGAAAACTAAGGAAGTTTAAATCGATGCTAAAATCTCCGCCTCCGAATTTAAGAGGCCTCAGTTCCTTTAGATATACAAATAAATAAGACTTCTGTCAACTCTGCTATACACAAACACAATTCTCGAGTAGGAGAGAAAGAGGAGTGATAGAATTAAATCGATATAATTTGTTTGTGATTTCATTAGCAATTCTGGCCACACGTTCAGTCTCTGGCTGCTAAGAACCACAACTCAACCTGTTCTTTAGCTGAGATCCTTTCAATATGTCAAAATATACAACAACGAAAATAACCAAGTCTGATAACTGTAGCAGTGTGTCTAAAACGCACACATTTACATATAAAGAATGACTGATTATATTTATCAAGTGGAAGTATGAATTAAGTACGTACATACATCCATATATACATACATGCATACAATTTACGTACGTTTACGAATAAACAAATACACATTATATTTACAAATACTAGTCATACACACACAGACATAATATATATATATATATGTATAGTATATATATATAATATATATATATATATATATATATATATATATATAGTACTGGTATCTTCTTAGGCACGAAGATATAGTAATTCCGTTGAATTCCACATAGGAAAATGAAAAAGGTATATCTCAGAAAATGCCCAACAGTTTCGTCCTCCAATGAACCTCTTCTTGGAGAGTTTATTAAGGATATATATATATATATATATATATATATATATATATATATATATATATATATATATATATATATATTATATGTGTGTGGGCAGGCACGCGCTCGTTCTTTGGCAAAGCTTCATTTGAATTTATAAAGGGTGACTTCTCCCAACTAGTCATAAAAGAGGTTTCGCCCCGTTCTTTCACAGGCAGACGTATTTACGACGGAATCCCAATACCAGAGAAGACTTGCTCGCGTCAAAAGTTCCTCCTTATAAACCCATATAGAATTTTTTCCATCAGCCTGAGGCCAGAGACAGAACCATTCTCATTTCTGTTACATATTCATACTTCTTTGATATGCTAACGCGACGGCATTTTATTGGTTTCCCTTTCTGTTCTGCGAGAATATATAATGTGTTCGGGTAGTTTACAACAGCTATATACGCACAAAGGCAAACACACACACACACACACCACACAACACATAGACGTGGTGTTTGAGTATTATGTCTGCATCTTTATAAATATGTGAAATACATAGATTGATTATGCAATATTTCGAATTAATTAGGTCCAAAATATTTTACAGTAACAAATCCCGCCTGTTTTATACCGGTTTTAAAGAAAAAACAAAAATCCATTTCTCACTTTCCAGACACTCCTTAATATTTTTCTAAGTATGGTGAAACCTGATGCCATAAAAGCAACGCTCCTAGCTGTGTGTGTGTGTGTGTGTGTGTGTGTGTGAGAGAGAGAGAGAGAGAGAGAGAGAGAGAGAGAGAGAGAGAGAGAGAGAGAGAGAGAGAAGTCATCTAAAAAACAATATACAAAATTTGTTCTCTTCAACAGGACATTAATCTCTAGTGATCAGCTACGCAACTATCATTTTGTTTCTGTGTATCACAGTATAACAGCGTATAAATACCTTTAGAAATATCCGTTCTGAAGCTCTGTTCATAGTACCGATATTCTGCATTCGTATAAAGAGGATTCACGGTAAGAGAGGCCGACACCGGGCCAGATGACAGCAGGTCGAAAAGTGGGGTTTATTACACGCATACTTTCGTCCTAACACATGAAAATTCAAGGGTACAGATCACATTGAATCGAAAAAAGCAGAATTGGTCTTTTACAGTTATAATACGACCAATATCACATAAACAAGTCAACTGTCACAGGAACTGGTTATTTCAAATACATTTTACCTCAAAAGACAGGCATTTCATTATATTTTCATCTCGGAATATTTCAGAATCACTAGATATTCGTTTTACGACTTTTTTTTAGACATGATAAGCTATTTGAGATTTTTATCTTGAAAAAAACCTTTAAATCGTAATATCGTTTTTTTTATTTGGTATAAAAACAATTAAAATGGAAGCTTTAAATTCGATATAATTTAGAAGGCGTACTCGAATAAAAATGTCTCTTCTACTCATTCACTTTACGACGAAAGAAATAAATTCCGAACTATCAAGAAAGACTCGCTCTCTCACCAGTATACGATAATAGAAATAAATTCTCCTGGAATTCCTCGGCCGTTAAATACCCCTGTGATTCCTTTGTCATCAAACTTGAACGGGCGTAATGAGAGAAATAAGAAATACCATTGACGTCAATTTGGCCTCACATTATCATCTTCAGGCGCATCAACTGGGATCCCCGAGGCTATAGAAGTCAAACGCCTGAGTCTCCTCCTGGAATTCTGTCGTGATGGGCTCTCAGCCTCAGCCCCCCCCTCCCCCACACCCGGCCCCTTCCATTCCTGTCGGAGTTGCAGTGGCTGGAAGTTCTGTGGCGTAGATTGAATTGGTTTATTTTCAGTCTGGATGTTTCATGGTATCATGAAAAGTGTAATGCAGATGGGTTTGAACCTCTAATGAATATGAAAAGTGTACTGCAGATGGGTTTGAACCCTTAATCAATATGAAAAGTGTAATGCAGATGGGTTTGATCCTCAAATGATTATGAAATGTGTAATGCAATTGAGTTTGAACCCCTAATGAATATGAAAAGTGCAATGCAGATGGGTTTGAAACTCTAATGAACATGAAAAGTGTAATGCAGATGGGTTTGAACCTCTAATGAATACGAAAAGTGTAATGCAGATGGGTTTCAACCCCTAATGAATATGAAAAGTGTAATGCAGATGAGTTTGAACCCCTAATGATTATGAAATGTGTAATGCAGCTGAGTTTGAGCCCCTAATGAATAGGAAAAGTGTAATGCAGTTGAGTTTGAACCCCTAATGAATATGAAAAGTGTAATGCAGATGAGTTTGAACCCCTAATGAATAAAATGGGGAAAAAGAAGTACTAGTCGAATTTCATCTTGATGTGCTTCCCCCTAGTCACTATGAAGATGCTAGGCTGTGATGTCAACGAAACGGTCTTCGGTATTTCTCTCGCCACCTTACGTACAACGGAACAAATCAGGCGCGAATGGATTTGAACCCCACCGAAGGAAAGAAGGAAAAAGGAAGGAAAACAAAGTACCTCATTCCTGTGTGATCGTCTTCTCTACAACATGGCGAATGTCACCTTGACTCACAGCGTTGTCTTCTCGATTTCAATTATGGCCTATTAACGTTTGCACCAGAATGCCTAGTCCCATTTGAACGTCGATTGATTTTCGCAGGCCGTTGCTGGCAAGTAAGAAACTTAGTACTACATCCTACTTTTACCTTTTTTTTTTTTTTATTCTTTTTACCTTTTCAAATCGTTTTGAGGGCTTATACCAGAGTACAGTCCTTTGAAAATATTGAGACATTTCACAACGCCACTTGATTAAGGGATGGTCTGGAATCACAGAGGTGAAGCTACTAACTGCCAATTAAGACGATTAAGGTAGCTTACGTTAAATAAATAATCAAAGCTGAAAGGAATAAAAATGAGTACAGAGATAAACACTACGTTACAGTTAACTTCTACATAACTCATAATACAATATATATATTATATATATATAATATATAATATATATCTATCTATATATATATATATATAATATATATAATATATATATATATTATATCAGGGAAAGTAAGTTTGAAAGCGAATAATAATCATTATTGTTTTTAATGCTTTGGAAAATAAATACGTTAAAAAAATATTTTTCTAATATAAAATGGAGAGGAAACAACTGCAAATATCTTGTAAAAACTAAACTGCGAATTTTACAGAAAATAAACAGAAATATCAAATAAAACACCGCTCTTACAAAAATAATTATCTTATACTTCTGAAGATAACGTTACAAAGAAAAAAATTTCACAAAAATCAAAACCGATTCCAGAGCATGAAACTAAACAGAAGACAAATTTCCATGTTTGGAAAAATTTACATATATGGGAAATCTAATATAAACTAATATATATGTATATAATCTTTATATAATTTATATTCATCCACAAATATATATATATATACATATACATATACATACACACACAGATATATATATATATATATATATCTCAATGTGTATATATAATACAAAATCTATCTATACATGTAAATGCATACATATATATATATATATATATATATATATATATATATTATATATATAATATATATATATATATATCACAAACGATAGCAGAAACAATAGGCTGAGGAGGGAAATGAAGAAAAACGCACTGGCTTGGAAAGGCCCAAACTTTCCTGACGAAACCCAGACGGACCAGACGCCCCGAACGAACGCCGGCATCTGAAAACCTCCTGACGAGGGAGGTGTCGACGCCTGCCAGCACCCGTTGCATTAGTTGAGATGAGAAATTTAACCTGGTTTCAACGCCGCGGCGGTTGAACTGGCAAGATGGAGGGACTTTCTCTAATGAGAATAATCTATCCGGGGCGAAAATGCATTACGTCCGTAAATAGGTTTAGCATCGGGGCAATCTTATTATGGCTGAAGCCATTTCAGATGCTGCTCGAAGCCGTCTGCTTCTTTGGGTGTACGGATCATTATGAGGGCTGCGCTCGCTGAAGCTCTCCAGATGGAATCAGCTGGGTAACCACCATCTATTCCTCTCCAAGACCCTAATTTTCTCCGCTTTTTTATTATTTCCTTGCTTACGGGTCTTTGATGAACCTCGCAATATCAACAAATGTTTAATGTTATTTCAGGTTTTACCTTCTTCTTCTTCTTCTTCTTCTGTTTTTAATCACTGATGACTATTAAAAAAGAATGAGAAATTTATGTTCGTTCAAGATATCTTTGGTTTTTCATTTTATTGACATTTAAAATTCGATTAACTTTTTACGAAATAAATGGAAACCAAATATCATTTCATAAATTTCTGTTTTTTTTCTCTCTCTCTCCAGTTCGCCATGTCTTTCTTCATGCATTTAAACTTTTACAAACCTTACGATGATAACTGAAAAATTAATACTATTTCGAAATGTTTCCCTTTGTCTCAAAATTCATATTTTTTGGGGATGCTTTTCTCTTGCCATTTCTTCGTATTTTTTGTATGATTTAAAACAGGAGTGAAGTTACAAAGATAGTTGAAGAATCGATATTGTTGCAGATATTTTTTTTAATTGTTCTGCCTCCTCTATCCTAATGCAACACCTTTCTCTTTCCTTTTTCAAGACTATGGGCCTTTATGCTTTGATGGAAGTCAACCCGTGAAACCAATTGTTATATAAGGAACAGGTGTTTTGTGAACTGACGACGGTGGGGAATAATTTTGTCTGACTAAAGAAAAACATGTTTGTTAGTCATGACCGTCGTCTATTTGATACAAAGCTATAAAAAGAATAAAATTTCTATTACAGAGAAAAAATATCTGTTGGGATTGAGTTTCATCTTAAAAAGTCACCCCTACACTGGACAAGATGAAAAGACATTTTTATTGAGAAAGAACTGCTATTTTAATTACCTAATCTAATCAAATAAAAAACATTCAACTCATCAAAAGATGCAGAGTAAAGTTTAGAAAAACTTGCACACAAAAATAAAAAAACTCATCAGAAAAGAGACGGGAGAAAATAATTTAAAATCCCCTGCTTGTCAACTAAAAAAAAGGAAATAAAAAATGATGTGGGAACAAAGTCTTTGTCTATCTATCTATCTATCTATCTATCTATATATATATATATATATATATATATATATATATATATATATAATATATACATAGTAATATAATATAATATATACGGCTGTATATATAACCAGACACGAGATCCAGTTAAAATCCTTATGCCGATTAAAGAAAAAGTCTGTGAGACGCAACCTTTGGTGCATAAAAGAAAAGCAAAAACAATAAAAAAAATAATCTAGACACGAGATACAGGAAAAAGCCTAAAAATAACTGAGGTAAGTGATTTTTAAGCGTAAGATGCCTCTCACCCATTTAATTAGGAACACTGAAACTGTCCAGACCGTACTCAAGAACGCCCACGCGCCCATCTACTCTCTTCAGCCCACTCTTCAACTCGTCCCCTTTTTTTTCAATATCCCCTCTTTCTACTTCCTACCCTCGTGCTTCTCTCCTACCCCCTCGTACTCCCCCCTTTCTCCTTCTAACTCCCCTACTCCTACTCCTCTCCTCCTTCCCCTCCTCGTCTTGCCCTTCATAACACTCTTAGCTCAGCTTTTCCAGTTTGAGGTAATTTTTCGTCTCTTTATTTCCTCTTGTCCTTAATTTCATTTTCTTCCTCCTTCTTCCTCCCCTTCCTAATCCCCTCATGCCTCCTTACGTTTTTCCTCCTCCATACTCTTATTCCTCATTCTCCTCCCCTTCATACCAATTGAAGTTTAGCCTTTTGATCTGAAGAAGTTTTTTCTTTTCCATTATTTTTCTTGCTTTTTTCTACTTCTTCATTCATAACCTTTAAAATCTTCTCTGTTTCCTCCCGAGTCTTGATCATATTCTTATTCTTTCTCCTCTCGTCTCTATAGCCTCTTTCATTTGCCTGTTCCCCTTACATTTTGTTGTGTAGTCTTCATTTCGCTATTTACTTTTCAGTCTCTTCTATCATTATTGTTTAGATTCCTTTTCCTAATTCCCTATCTCGTCTCTTTAATATTTTTCAATCTTTTATTCTCTGTCTCTTCTTTCTCTCTTCATCTTAAGCCACCTCCCAGGCAAAATTTCGCCTCCTCTCCATTCGCCTTTTCCTTCTCATCGCTCCATTCTAAGGGATCTCAGAAAATTCTGATTTTTTAAATTATTTTTCCCATTTTCTGTATATATTTTTTTTTTTTCATTTCCTGAAGCCTTTGGTTTTGGTGCTATCCTCATTCTCGATTTTATTGGATGAGGTTGTTTTTACCGTTTTCCACTTTTTTCATTATTTAAATCTTTCCATCTTCGTCCACTCCTTTTCTTCACGACGAACAGAGAACTTTAAATTGATCAATCAATCAATTCTTCTTCCTCTTCTTCTTGTTTTTCTTCTATTCCAAGAATTAAAATAGCCATTTAAGTTCGTCCCACTTGAAATTCAAGAATTAAAACAGTCATATCAGCAGTACTAAAAAAAAAATAGGGTTTTACGAATTGAACTTAAAAAAAGTCTCAGTGATTTAAAACTGTTTTGGCTCATTTCCAATACACTGATTACTCCGCCCCGCATCCGACATACTAATTACCCCTATCAGATACGAGGTTCTCACTGAGGAGGATGAAAGTGAGGTGTGTGTGTGTGTGTGCGCTGTGGAGTCTTGTCTCTAACTAATACCTGAAGGTTATTTAGTTAATGATATACTTATATATATATGCATGTATGTATGTGTATAATATATATATATATATATATATATATTATATATATAATAATATCTATATATATATATAATATATATATATTATATATGTTTATATATCTATATATATATGTTAAATATGTATATACATATGTGTAATCAAATACATAAATTACCAGAGAACAAACGACAACATTCCCGGAGCTGAACAAAATCTAGAGAGAGAGAGAGAGAGAGAGAGAGAGAGAGAGAGAGAGATAAAGGGTGGAGGGCATAGGCGTGAAGAAGAAGAACAGAGAGAGAGAGAGAGAGAGAGAGAGAGAGAGAGAGAGAGGGGTGGGAATAAAAATATGGTCTCCCCAGACGGCTCTACCTTACTCGACCCAATCCCGCAGCCCAAAGTGGTGACACATACGGGCCCCGAAGGCTCCGGGGCGTTGCGCACAATTTCACGGCATGATGCCCACAATTATCTAGATTTCCCCTCAAACCCCATCCCTCTCTGCCCCTCACCCCATACGACAAGCCCCTACTCTCTCCCACTCAACCCCCACGCAAACACGAACCCCCTTCCACTTGCTCCATCATCCTTCCCACAAAATGTTATCTCTCTCTCTCTCTCTCTCTCTCTCATATCATCCTTTCTACGTTTCCACAGCCTCTCAAAATCTTAGATTATACTGTCATGTTTGCCTTTGTCTGTTTGTCTGTCTCCCTTTTTCTTACTAGTTCTCCCTTGGATTCTTACATTTATCATTCTTCCTTTATCTCCCCTCTACTTCACCCTTTCCACTCTCCCTATCTCTCTCCCCTCTTTTCCCCTATCAGTGATCTTCCCTGTTTCCCTTTACGTTATCCCACCGCCTTCTCTCTCTCTCTCTCTCTCTCTCTCTCTCTCTCTCTAGCCCTATTTTGCCATTCTTCCCTGTTATCTACGAGTCCCTGCCTTATCCTTACCTTACCTTCTTCTTCACAACCTAGGCACCCCCCCCCCTCTCTTTTAACTGATATCCTTCCGTTTCATCGTCCTTTTTTACCATACTTTCCTTATTCACTCTTTCTCTTCCTCCTGCTCTTCTAACTCCTCCTCCTCCTCGCCCTTCTTCTCTCTCCTGTTCCTCGTCCTCCTTATCTTGCTCCTATTCTCGTTGCTCCCCTTCACCTTCTCCTCTACGTCATATTCCTCCTCCTCCTCCTCCTACCCCTGCTTTTCCTCCTCCTACCTCCCGGTCGCAATCATTCCTCAGCCCGAGGCCATCCATTAGTTCCACCTGGTGACGCGATAGGCAAGGAGATACGGCAAACTTAT
Organism: Macrobrachium nipponense; assembly: GCF_015104395.2. Classification (NCBI taxonomy): domain Eukaryota; kingdom Metazoa; phylum Arthropoda; class Malacostraca; order Decapoda; family Palaemonidae; genus Macrobrachium; species Macrobrachium nipponense. Next base: position 23,606,128 of record NC_087221.1, read on the forward strand.
TTAACCTCGTTCAAAACATGCCGATATCGAGGCCTATTTCCCCTTTAGAGTTCTGCCTTTTTCTTTTAGTATTCTATAGCATTTCTCCCGCTCTCGGTTTTCTCTAAGAATCCTCCCGGGGAGAAATGCACCATAAAGAATGGTAGGAGATATGGACGTGAAACTACACTCCTGAAGGAGGTATAAAATAACTGCTCTTCGTGATCGTGAACGAGGTTTACCGAATGCCTCGGTATCTGGACACTGCTAATCCTCTGATAGCACTGTTTCATGACAGCTTCTCTTTATTAAGTATCAAGCTCTGAAACTGTTTAATTACATGTGCGTGTGTATGAGCGTTAAAGCTTATCACCAAAGTACAAATTAAAGTATAAATTGGCAAACTAATAAAAAAATGTGCGCTTGTAAATAAAAAAAAACTACGAATTCAAGATTAAATAAATTTAAAACAACATTCAATTCGTCAGTTTCCTAACTTTTGAAATGAACGCCTCCAGATGTGACCAAAGCCTAAAACCTTTTACGATCTAGGAATTGCATATCGGTGGTCGCTCTCTCTCTCTCTCATCTCTCTCGCTCTCTCTCTCTCCTCTCCTCTCTTCTCTCTTCTCTCTTCCTCTCTCTCTCTCTCTCTCTCCTGCGGTCACTTGAAATGACGGGTAACGAACGTAAAATATTTAACCTCGCAACGCCCACCACCGAAGCGATTTGGGCGCTCAAATTATTTCCTCAGAGGTACGGTAACACTATATATATATATATATATATATATATATATATATATAATATATATATATATATATATATATTAGTATCTGAAAGAATAAACACTTGGTCTACGCTTATCTGAATAGGGTCCAGAAATGTCTTCATCTGCTAACGTATAGCAATAGCAAAATTTCGAATGTCGGCATTTATAGTTACTTTATGTAAAGCATAAGGTGAAATGCAGAATTAATGAAATTTATGGTAATTAACTAAAGAAAATCAAATTCCATATATCTATCTATCTATCTATCTATCTATCTATCTATCTATCTATCTATCTATATATATATATATATATATATATAATATATATACATATAGTAGATACATACATATGTATATATATACATATATATATTTACAGATAGATAGATAGATGATACCATATATCTATCTATCTCTCCATCTATCTATCTCTCTATCTCTCTATCTATCTTTCTATCTACCTATCTATATACTCATATATATATATATATATATAATATATATATATATATAATATATTATATATATATAAATATATGTATATATATATATATATATAATATATATATATATTATATTATTATTATAAATATATAATTTTAACGCAACAAGAAATAAACAACTTTCATCTTAGAAGATTTTGACAATTTGAGATGTTTATTGCTATCGACTTTCCCAATACAAACTTTTGAAACTCTTATAAAAAGTAATTCAATATTTCAATTGATTAAATTTAAAATAAAACTAAAAAAAAAAGTCTCTATCTTTTGCAGGGGCGTCGCTTCTATTTGGTAAATGGAATACAAAAACAACTTTTGCGAAGTTCACTCGTCTGGAATAGGGAGTGTACATCCGTAGAGTTACGATGCGTCCAACTGCAAGGGGCGGTAAAATTTTATCCATAACATTTCTGAACGCTTCTAAAAATTCTTATTTTTAGTTATCCTCGACCATATGTAAAATTACATGAATTTGAATTGACACACATACATAGAAAGACATTCTCTCTCTTTCCCTCTCTCTCTCGCTCTATATACGTATATATTAAAAGAAGAAACTAATGCGTCAGTGAATTGCGTGGTTAGAGTAATATATATAGTAGTACTGTAAAATTAGTTATATATATATATATATATATATATATACTATATATATATATACATATATATATGTATATATATATATATATATATATATATATATATATATACTCTTTCATGCGATAATATAGCATTGATACCATGCACACCATCAAGACACACACATTATATATATATATATATATTATATATATATATATATATATATATATAATATATACATATGTATGTATGTATGTATGTAGTATGTATGTATGTATGTATGTATGTATGAATAATTCTATATGTGTGCGCGCCTGGTAATGGTGTGTAAAGTATCTTTGATATAAATCACGTGTGACGGTAAATCCCCACTAGGGCAAAATGTGTCGTAGACACTGTCGTGAGCACATAAACAACAGACATGAGTCTTAATGACAAGGTTGGAGATTCAATCTAAGTCAATATAAAATACAAATCAACGGTTATGTCAAGATCGAGATTTTTAGGCTCGGAGTTAATGAAACCTCATCTTTTTTTATAACAAAATTTTACAATTTGAATTATCAAGTATTGTTATATGGACCACTGTAGAATAGAGTAGAATAGAATATAGAATTTAGGCCAAAGGCTAAGCGCTGGGACCTACGAAATCACTCAGCGCCGTAAGGGAAATTGACAGGACGAAGGTTTGGAATGTGTCACAGGAAGAAACCTCGCAGTTGCACTATGCAACAATTGTCAGAATGGGTGGAAAGTCAGGTGGAAGAAAGAGAATGTGAACGGAGGTAGAGTCAAAGGAATGAAAAAGGCTCCAGCTAGAGGCCGAAGGGACGTTGCAACGACCCTTAAGTAATGCCTACAGTGCACCAAGTGAGGTACACTGACGGCAATATCCCCATACGGAAATGAATTACTGTGATACAGTCAGGCAAAGGCTGTCCTCTTGTAGCAAACTGAAGAATGGTTCGGGGGGAGGAGAGGGGGGGGGGGGGGGGGGGGGGGGGGGGGCGAGATAAGAGAGAAAGGGCCGGTCAGTGGGAGTCATAATTTGTTGGGCAACTGTAATCAGGTTTGGAGGCCAGCGATCCGGAAAGTGATTAGTTTTGGTGATGTAAATTTAAAGCTTTGGGGGTAAATTATGCACTTTTCTTCTCTCATAACAATTTCTTTGCCGATGGTGCTACACAAAACGAAATTGAATTTTAATATCATTAGAAAAAATGTCGAATTCCAAGGAATTTTTAAAAAATGAATTTACATAAAAATTAATAAAAAATAATGAATAAAAAATGGTTACATGAATTGACTTCATGGTCTTTTTACTTCAAGTGGTGTAGATGGAGTAGCATATAAACATTTGTTTTACGGCAAAAATACATAAACCTGTCCATATGTTAATTTAATACTTATTCACAATATGGCAGTGATCATATGATGTATATATTAATTTCTTTTAACTAATTCATAAATCAGTACTGAAATTAAGAATGATTTATGTATACTAACACCAGTACTTAAACATATGAATTCAAGATGCAGTTATGTCGCAAATATGATATCAAATATAATATCACGTTAAAGACGCAGACCTACTGGAAAACTGAAAAGTGGACCTCATTCTCTTCACAAAGAAACAATTAAAAACTAACGTGATTTTCATTTTACATCAAAATATGCTCTCAAACTATTAGCAGTAGAACTTGGGAGTAAAATCTAACCTTGCTCTAGTGAAAAAAAAAGGAATAAAAATATAAAAACAAAGTTACTCTTTTTGTATCCAAGTGAAGAAATACACAAGCAACGTTGCTCTGAAACACCCATGCAACTCATATTCTACCCATAAAGGAAAAGTCAAGTGAGTTTCGTTTTCTATACTTTAACCAGTCGGAAAAGGTCGAAAAAAGTAACTTAAATCTCATTCTACTCAAGGAACACTAGCAAGGAACATGCGTTTCTCTCGATCCATCCGTTAAGGAACACTGCACAAAAAAAAGCAGCATTTCCCCTTCTGGATCCCTACACGAACACTGAAGAATCCACCGAAAAAAAGACGATAAAAAAGTATATAAAATAAACTTTTTTGGAAAACCGTCCTTTTAAAAGTTCCACTCGTTCCTGGTGCACCTGCCCGCCTTCACTCGGAGCACAATTAAATATTCAATACCTTTTAAAGAGAGCCCCAAGTCAAAGGTACACACGAGTGCAAAAGTTACACAGGGGCCCCTCTTTTCACACGACATTTTTTTTCTCTTTTTAAATCCTATTAGCATGTTTCGCATATCTTGCTTAGAGGGCCTGCCTTGATTTCATTACCGTTATCACTGAGTAAATATTACAGGACGGTTATGCTACTGGAGGTTTTTTTGTCAACGTATTTGATTTTTAATTTGATTTTGTGTCTGATCTCTGCATTTGTGACGAAAAGTCATGTCAACTGATCGCTGCATTTGTGACGAAAAATCATGTCAACTGATCGCTGCATTTGTGACGAAAAGTCATGTCATCTGATCACAGCATTTGTGACGAAAAGTCATGTCATATAAGTAAAAAAGCAGTAGGTCTGGAGACCGCAAACCTCCGCCAGGGTACGAGGAGTCCATCCAGCACACAGCCATTACATCCAACAACCCCACACCTTTCAAGTAGTCCTTTATCTAGGTCCTGATCTTCCCCCAATATTTAATCATTTATTGTTATTAATACATATATATACTAAAAGACATAAAAAAACAAATAGGCAATCAAATCGACAAACCAAGTTTATAAAACAAGCATCTCCGACTCTGTTAGCGGAGTCGACTGATCAACAAGTCTAGCCTGACTACTTCAGTACAGCAAGAACACCCTACCAGTATATTAGGGCTGTAGGAACGATATGAAAAACCCGTTACTGTACACAACACATCCCACAAGGAACACTGTCAACGATAAACAACACGTCGCCCATTCGCCCAACTTCCAGCACCATACCTTTGGCAGTTAAGCAAACTTTAAAAAGTTTATACTTAATAAATAAGTATATAAAATAAAACCTAAAACATTAATATAAATTTCTCACTGATGGAAACTTGTACTTACCCAAAACTCACTCGCCAAAAAACCAGCCTCTGTCGGCTCTCGAATTCCGGGGGCGAGGGAGAACAATAGAGGCTCTCCCAGTTCTTTACAGATGAATTTAATACTGTCTACTAACTCGTCCCGTTTGGAAGCCAGAAGCAATTCTGGAAAACAGGAACAATTCAATAGATTCTCTCTCTCTCTCTCTCTCTCTCTCTCTTGTAGAATTACCTTGGCTGTCTAATTTAAATTCAAGCAAGTGAAAGGATGTGTATTACCAAGCACGGGATTCTCTGTAGAAATGGGTAATGGCATTCATGAAAGAATTCTACACTGAATAAGTATTTCTGAAACATTTATAAATAATGTACTATATACAGCAGTATATACACATTACACACACACACACACACACACACACACGCACACACATTATATATATATATATATATATATATATATATATAATATATATATATATATAATATATATTATATATATATGTGGGTGTGTGTATGTATAAGTATATGAACTCTGCATTCATTCAGGACTCAACATACTCTAATCGCTCCATTTACCATATCTGCATGTATCCATATTTATCATCCAATTCATCTCAATAGCTTACAATTGTTTTAGTCATTCATATTTAACATCTATTTTTCACTTCCATAAAAACATTTTGATCACCAATCATCTCATACATTAATATGCACACTTCTTCTCTCCAAATCTTTTGCATGCACCTTAAGAAAAAATAAATTTAAATTGCTGGAGGAAATAGCCGGGAGAGGAATGCAAAAACTTATTTGCCAAGTTTCCTTTTTAACAATCAAATATTACTGCACAAAAAAAAAAACCAACTGATAACAATTTAGATACTACCGTAAGCACCGCAGTCGTCTTTGAATCGTAGGAGGACAGAGCGAAAATCGCAGAATAATACGTGGAGAAATATGAACATAGACGTACTATAAATGTATATACTGAGTTTGGAAACTCTCGGCAGATATCGCTGTGAAATATTCAAGCTTAGAGGGCGATGCATACTGCAGAGGTCAAATATGGTGGTTTAAACTCTATCAGTTCCATGCAATATTTAGTTGTCTGTTCTGAAACTTATACAGTTTTATTTGCTGAAATGTGTTATGTGAATAACATATGTTATGCAGATTTATTTCTAAGTAAGTGCATGGTAGCTTCTTTTACTACTGATTTGCCTGAAAGACTTTCATTTTTAAGGAAAAATAATTATTGTTCATTAGATTAACTATTCACACTAACACCATTAGATCGAGTTGAGAAGTGTTTGGCATTTCAAGTTATTAAACTCAACAATTACAAAACGAAATAATTTTTTTTAAATATACACTGGAGAATACGAGTCTATATTCTACCTTCTGTAAATATATTTTAGGTAGGTTAGGTAAGGTTCAACAAAGATAGTAAAAAAAAAAGGAAAAAAATATACATTAAAAATCCAACACGACAAGCATTCGGACAAATACATGCTTCTTGCTTTCACGAGAAATGAATAGAACGAATATTCAGACTCGAACAACGAACATTTAAATTCATATCGAACAACGAACATTCAAATTCGTACAACGAAACCCTAAGACATTCGATCTAAAATTCCGACTAATCCCCAAAGTTAGGATCTGGGAGAGTGAAGTACATGGACATGGTTATTTTATGGCTACAGATACTGGGTCCCTTTGAGACTTCCTTGTTCGTGTTAAGCTGTGAAAATGTATATACACCGTTTCTGTGTGCGCCAGAATGTCCAGGAACCTGCTTCGGGGAAGGGGTTAGGTCCTTCCGGTTTCCTGAGTTGATCTTATGTGTACGTTCCCACATACACTCACAAACATGTACACATATATACACAAGGACGTACATGCACATGCACGCACACATATTCATGTATAGACATGCGAATGTGCCCTCATGTTTTTATAATTAATAAACGTGTGCATACAATTCACAGTGAACATACACAAGTTCCCACACACACACACACACACACACACACACACACAGACACATATATATATATATATATATATATATATATATATGTACATGTATATATATATATATATATATATATATATATATTATATATATATATTATATACACACACACAACATACATTATAATTCTAGCATGTGTACGTAAGAGATGTATATTATAATATATCGGTATATAGTGTTTACATCCATGACAAATTCATGTCTATGTTAATATAGTAGATTGATGATCTAGTTAATTTTTAATACATTTTGCTATGTTTTTGAGGAAGACTACGAATTTTGTGTGTTTTTTTCTATCTTTAGTTATATAAGACTTTTTCTCTCTCGCAGAGAGAGAGAGAGAGAGAGAGAGAGAGAGAGAGAGAGAGAGAGAGAGAGAGAGAGAGATCCGCTCTCAAAGATATAACGACAACGTGTCAAAAAAAGTAACTCAAAGAATAAGTCAGAGGAGTAATGGCCTCATGGAAAATAGAAATAAGGCAGAGAAGAAGCAAGGTGTTAAGAAAAATGAGACCCAAGGAGGTTTATTCATGAAAAATACGACAGAAAACGGACGGACACAGAAGCCATACTGTAGGGCAGTCAGGTAAAAAAAGACTATATTTAATGAAAAAATGGCGTAAATAAGTAATTTTTTTGAAAATCAAGCAAAAAATTGAGCTAATTTACAGAGAAAAAGGAGGTTCATGGAAGGCAAACACACAAACGCACACACACAAAGCACATTTAGCATAATAAAGTAACATCTGAAGAAAATACTCAAGAGAAGTAGACCTATTAGGGAACGTAAAACAGTAAAAGGGTCTTTCGATAAAAAAAAGGGGGAAAAAAAAGAGAGGCTCATTTAAAGAAAATAAGAAGGCAAAGTTGAATCGTTCCGAGGCGACTCCCGTACGAAGAAACTATTACAGAAGTTGAGAGCGGCTTTGGAACTTTTACTTCTCATATCTAAAGGGGGAAAAAGTAAAAAAAAAAAAAAGTTAAAAAAAAAAAAAGTTCGTCGTAGCGTCAAGAACTGGAAAACCTTCTCGTAGTAATTAATTTTCCTTCTCCGCTTTGACTAGCTTGCCGGGGCTTCCTGAATTACTAAGCAAAGAGAGAGAGAGAGAGAGAGAGAGAGAGAGAGAGAGAGAGAGAGAGAGAGAGATCAAAGGCTGCCTTGATTGTCGTGTGTATAATAATTAAATTAACAGATGTAAAGGTGATATATAACGAGAGAGAGAGAGAGAGAGAGAGAGAGAGAGAGAGAGAGAGAGAGAGAGAGAGAGAGAGAGAGAGCATCCATTTGTGAATTACCGTACACTTTAGCCTCTATTTTTTCAATTTTCATCCTTTTTTTACTAGAAGCTCAAGTAAAAGAACATTCAGTGCCGAAGAGAGTTATCTAAATCTGTTATCACTGGATTACCTCAATCGCGAGGATAAAAGTCCTTTCTCCTTCAAAAGGCAGATTCATGGCTCCTCACTCCAAAGGTTCCGAATTAAATAGCTTTTTCGCCAGTCATTCCTTCATTCCAAACAATCAACTTCGGGGTCTGGTTCCTCATTATTTTGACTTCCCCCTTTTTATCGACTTTTTTTTCCCTTGGGAAAGAATAACGGGGGAAGGGGGTCGGTTGCTTCTTTCACTGATATTTGCCCAAATTAGTAGTCATACACTGTTCAATATTGCGCAATCCTGATATCTGAAGGGATTTTAGAGTACAATGACTCTTTAGTGTATTTCATTCCATCTATCCACTCACCAACGTAGGTTTTAGGTAGATGTGGCAATATGCATAGCTAGCTCCTGATTGGCTGAAGTCAATGCTTCTGAAAACGTAGACTTATTCTGATAAAGATACAAGCTATTACTTCAGTAATAAATCTGAATGTTAATATATACAAGGAACCCTTACACCTTCATATATCGATCATATTATGATAATACAATTACAAGAAAGGCGAGCTTGTATCAAATAGCCCACGCAAATCAAACACAAACGAACGATGGGCTTTTAATAATTGTTTTACCTCATTGTAGGTAAATAGAGACATCTGGCTAGGCGAATGCGAAGGAAAGCTATTTTAATAACATCTTGCATGTACGTAAATAACAATAGTATGGCAAGCAATATTCGCAATAACATGAAATACTGCTGTCCATGAAGCTTTCTGGGGCAGGTGAAAGGGAACAACAACTGCAACATTGGCTGATTTTCTGTTCAGAATATTTTTGCATATTTACATAATTTACTTTTTCTTGACCAATAAATCTTCATAATAGCTCAGGGACTGGGTAATTTCAGGACTATATTGCCAACTAACTATCGAGCAGATGTTTGAAATGTGAGTTCATGTCATTCTTTGTATATAAACAGCATGACAGGCTAGCCTAGACGTATTCTTCATTTAATGATAAATAAAGGTCACAATACGAAAGTAATTTTGACTGATATGAAATGAAAGCATGCTCAGAGGAAGGCCAATAAAATAAAAATATCTGGCAGCGCAGTAGCATGATAGGCCTATCGGTCGCTTGTCAGAGCTTTTTGTTCTAGCGGTCAAAGTCATTATTGTTATCACAATAACGTTATTTTCATATTCCTGCAATGAAACTGTACTTAGAATTAAGTTTGGAAGATAATGTCATCTTGTGATCTGAACTGTATGTGGGCTATGAATGACATAAAACAATTATTGAAAACTCATCGTTCGTCTGTGTTTGTGTAGCAAGTTTGATATAGGCTCGTCTCTATTGTGCTGGTATAGGTACATAATCGATACAAATCGGCATGTTTATGATTTATGTAAGGTGTGAGAGGTCTTGTCCATATAAACATTAAAGTATGTTACTGAAAAAACAGTATGAATATTTATCGTAATAAACTAAAGATATCAGAAACGCTGACTATCAGCCAATCACGGACTACACATGCGCATGCGCCACTTCTTCACCTGTGGGTGGACAAATGAGCTAAAACCGGATATAGTGAAAAATTACAAGACTGTAAGGAAATGTCAACGTCAAACATTATTTTATTAATAACTTTTCTTACAAGAGTTAATAATCATTATCATTTTCATTACAATTATTCTTGGTTCTCGAGCCACGCAGGTAAGCAAATTCGAGTTAAAAGTTAAACCAATTTCATCCTGACCATGTGGAAATTGCTTAAATTTTTTTTTTTTTTTTAATATCGAACTTAAACATAGTTTAAGCGAACGAATAGATACGGCCTTGAGTCTACTATGGATATAAGGTACGGAAAAATTTGCCCAAAACGAGTACATCAACTGAAATGCAAATGCGTGGGAATAGAGTTTTATTCGGAAATGGTGGAAAGGTCACCTGTTAAGGCCAGGCATGTTATAGTGTTCAGGAAATACAAAGCAGAGACTCAGACGACCACAAATAAACACAAATGCCAATAATGTAAAAGTAAACAATTGAGGAAACATCATAAAGTAAACAAAAACTTAAAAATTTATCCAATGCTTTCCCACTTCTCTCATATTAGTTAAAAAATCATCAAAGTAGATTTAAATATTTGTGATTTAACAACCCGCCTTGTATCTCAAGTAATACAGTCTTAGTTACATGTCTGACGATTCAGATTACATCTTATTTTGAAACAGAAACCAACACTTTCCGTACGGAATTAGCTACGCTAAATTTTACATCTAAATTCAAACTGAACTTTGTGCAGCATCGCGCAGAGAATCTGAATGATTTAAATCATGATTCACATTTGAATACATATATAAAAAAAACTTTCCATCTCACCGCATGCACAGATTGAATTACTGAAATTTAAACTCCAATAAAACTGTGACAAACTTCCCCAAACATCAAACAAACCGGGCGCGGAGCGAATGCGATCTTTGATGTGTAAATCTAAACTCATTTCGGGAGATTAGCATTCGCACCTAATTCACTTACGCGTCCTTCTCTTCTCCTCCTTTTCTCAAGTGATTAATTCAAAAGCATATTACATTACGCGCGAAGCAGCCATTCCTTTGTCTCTCTCTCTCTCTCTCTCTCTCTCTCTCTCTCTCTCTCTCTCTCTCTCTCTGCACGCTTTTTCCTTCCGGGTTTAATTTTCTCCTCCTGTTTATGAATTCATCAAGAGCTGGCTGCTCCTGTCCCTAAGGATTCCCTCATAAGAATCGGGTGGAATATTCTTTCTGGTGTTACCCGAGCAATAGTGGTTCGTCGTCTCTTTTTGTAAATGTTTGTCTCTGATTCCGTGGTTAATAATCATATGATTGTTATACACTGACTTTATGCTAATAGGTTCGGATGTTTTCACTTTCCTCTCATTTGCAAATGAGAGAAATTATTATGTTAATTATCATGGTAATTAAATTAGAATAAAATAACTTTCTTTCCTCTGCAAATGTTTAAATCTTACTCATTTACTGTTTATCTGTAACTGAGACCAAAATAGCAAACCTATAAAAGATTCTTTAACGTAACAAAATCATGAAAAACTGTACTGTTGTCCAAGAAAATATAATCATCAGACGAGTTAGACCATTGACCCCGTTCAAATACAGTATATTATTGGCAGAATAACTACGCATTACGTGCAAAATATACTTTGTCAAAGTGAAATAAAACCTACGGACAGACTATTTGGGTTACAAACAATTTTCTGGAAATAGGGCTGACGAATATATTTTCGCTCGGCGGAATTTAGTTGTTATGTATGAAATGCCAGAGACGGGTGAACGTCTGAAATCAAAAGAAAAAACTTGAACTTTACATCAAAAATTCACTCAGATAGATTACTACATGGGTAACATACTACTATTCAGATAAGTTTGCCCAGTAATTTAATATTTTGGATGATTTGTTTCTACTGACAGGGAAAAGTTCGAAGGTCCACACAGGCCTTCCGTTTAAATCATGCCCCACCTTGGGCAAGGAACCATTCTGGCATAAAGCCACTTTTCCGTAAAACAACGAGCAACAAATCTCGAATCACCAACACTAAGAAAAAGGGCTGCTTATTACGGACGACCTATAATGTTCATATAACATATGTTCCAGCTTTGTGTGGAAGTGCTGACATTCCAATACTCTGGTGTACTGATACTGAAGGGAAAGTTCATCTTCATACAGACTGCCTGGCAGACAGTCAGGCTGACTAACGGGTACAAATGATGCACAAAGTGAAGTCTCGCAGTGGGGTATTATTTCGATACATTCATACTTTACTATTTGTTTGACATTTCCTTGCACTGAAAACATAAACCTGTTATTACTAAACGCTCTGAATAATGGTTAAACTTCCATGGAAAAGGAAAATAAAAAGAAAATGGAAACAGAGCAGGAAATGAGTTTTCATTCCATTTCAACACAGCGGGACTGATTGAATGCTGTCAAGAGCAGGCGCCTGGCTCTGCAAAGTCTACGAAGAATATTATTATTTTTTCTCTGATTTTACTCAGACAAAAACACGTTAAATTAAAAACAGAATTTGTTACCAACGCGTAGTGCATTTCATTTATTTTCTTTCCGCAACTTCATCTACTCCCCCGTTTTCTAGATTTTTTTTTTTTTATCTACCTAAGCGGGTTTAAATGGAACCATCTTCAGAAAATAAATGATACCCGTCTCCACGACAATAATAATATTAATAATAATCTTTCAAGCAAATTGAAATATATTAAGCAAAACCATAAAAACTACCTGCATGAATACCTATTATACAGAGAGAGAGAGAGAGAGAGAGAGAGAGAGAGAGAGAGAGATATTTAGTTAGGTTTAGTTCTGGATGAAAGAAAAAAGTAGACATATATAAGAAGGGAAAAATAAAGAGAGAGAGAGAGAGAGAGAGAGAGAGAGAGAGAGAGAGAGAGAGAGAGCAACGCATGCTTAAAAACGTCATGAACTCAGGGTCAACCGAGCAGATCAGTCAATCCCATAATGCTACTTCCAGGATACAGACTTCCCTTCCTTCTTCTGTGTTTCTCGGGGCAAGTAATCTCCCTCTTAACAAGATTGTTTCTAAGAGATTGCTCCGTCCATTTTCAGGCGAGAAGTCCAATAACTCATTTTGGGAGGTTGTGCATAACTCAAATTGACCCAAAGCAAATGAAGATTGACGTTTACTTGCTCTACGTATTCGTTTGAATACGTTGAGTGAATCAGGGATACTTTATTTGTTCTTTCTCAGTAATATATATATATAATATATATATAATATATATATATATATATATATATAATAAATATATATATATATCTATATATATATATAATTAGAATATATATAGATATTATACAGTATATAAATAATATTAATTATATACATATATATATATATATATATATAGAATATATTATATACATACTTACAAATGTATGTGCATATACCTATATACATGAAATTGCTTTGCATCTCTAAAGCATGAAAGATGTCAGACAAAAACAAACCCTTCAAGCAACCGCATTCATCCCTCGACGTGATTCCCTGCAAGAACGTTTCTCTTCCCTTCACCAAGCAAATGAATACGAGAGAGAGGGGAGAGAGGGAGAGGGAGGTGAAGAGAGAGCGAGAGAGAGAGAGAGAGAGAGAGGCTCACCACAAAAGACCTTCTTCAGTTGTAGGCAACTGGGTCAACACAGCAGCGTTTCGTCGGGAGGGCCTGGCCCTTTCACGCGGAGCCTGATGGTGTTTTCTTTCATTGCATAGGATAGTAGTAAGGTCTCCCCCCACCCCCACCCAACACCCCTACCCTTCCTACCCCCCACCTAGAATCACCCCCCCCCCTCGCATCATAAGCGAAGCGTTTAAACTTCTGAAAACGTCTCCTAATGCAAACACCAAGCGTTGTGAAAGGCCAAAATAGTGTTGTTACAGTACTCATTTTGGAGAACTTTCAGAGCCGGAGATTCTTTTATAAATATATGTCTTTTGACTTTCGTGGTTTTATTTGTCCTTTCGTTTCATGGCATAGTTATGAATAGGCCACTCTCCTCTGCTAACTCTCTCAAAGGGCTTTGTGCCGTCGTCCCTTGCTTCCCGGACCCTTTGCTTTGGCGAAAACCTAAAGAAAGCGAGGTAAATGCCGTCTATGCGCTTTTGCTTGCAAAGCGAAAACCGGCGATTTTACACGCATACGAATCTCAAGCTAATTTGTTAATATTTCTATAGAGTAAAGGGCGATGGAACACGGAAGGTTAAAGGAGCTGGACATCGACATAAGGACAGTCAAAAGGAGAAGGATTTCAGCACATGCAGAGAAAATAGGGCTAAGCTACGGGGCACTCTACGAGCGAGATACTGCGGCGCCAAAAGTGAAGCTTAATCCAAGAGGATAAAGCAGACAATCTCAAAGACTGCATGCAAAGTAAGTAGCAAGGTATACTGTAAGCAGCAGCGCCCTTATGAAAAACGTCCTTGCTCGTCAACTGTGCATTTTACAAACCTATTGATCAATTACATCTTAATCCATTAGTCAAAAACATCTTACCTTTTGATCAACTGCATTTTGCAAAAGCGCTTGGGAAGGTGGCATATCTCTTCCTTCTCATTAGTCCGTTCATTAGTTCCTGTAGGAGGAAATACGACAGAATGATAATATTGTAATATATACAATCAGGATGATAAATTATGATATAATGAAATGAATACGGAAAACTATACAATTCCGTAAACATCAGGAAAATTATAACAATTATTATGATCACAATAAATGATGAAGTATGAAATTAAATTATAAAGTTGACAACGAACGAGAATAAATATATACTAAAGGAATAATTAATACAAAGGCACCAAAACAAAAGGAAGCAATAGAAAACGAATGACAAGAAAAAGCGAGAAAAGATAATAACAAAAATAAAGTGTTTTGACTTAAAAGGAATTCAGTAATTAATAATTGTGGAATAAATAATAATATCTAGACCAGAATAAAGCAAATGACTAAAAATAAGACGTAACGAATGAAAATTGTGATGAAAAAAGATTTTTCTTGCTGAAACGTAATATTTTGATAGAAAAAAAAAACACACTCAATAAAATTGCTGATCTAAAGACAGCTTTTCTAACCATTTTTTTTTTTTTTTTTTTTTGCTGTAAACCAAAATACCTAAATCTCGCTGCTTGTTTCCTCTTTTTCGAGGTACATGCGCTGGTTAAATGTCCTCTATGTAGTTTGATTTTTTATTTTTTGTTTTTACCAAATACGTCGATCCATTAACAGAGCGCTCTTGCGGTACATCTCACGACGACCTTCCCTTTTTTCTCCAAAAAAGAAGGAAAAAAGAAAGAAAGAAAGGCGAAAGCGGAAGAGTTATTTTAAAAGACTTGAAGGAAGTCGTCGGGTCTTCTAGTTCTTGGGCAAAAGAGGAATTTCAGGTAAAGTTTAGTGGGGGAAGTTTCGCTTTCGGGGGAAGTTCTCCTCTCTCTCTCTCTTCTGCTCAAGTATCTCCTAAGCTGTTTTGTACTTGAAGCCTGAAGCTCTCTTTCATCAGCTGTGTGATCGGGCACTGCTGGCACAACTGGGGTTAGGACACGAACTCCGGCGAGGAAAAAAGAGAGGGCCACAAGATAGGGAAAAAATGCCATAAGTAGCAGATGAAAGCTAATGCCATTCTTTAAACTGGTGTGAATTTTAGGCACCTTGAAGGAGGGTCTCTTTTGTGCCGACGGGCACTGCTGGCATTACTAGGGTTAGATGCGAAATAGTGTGAGAAAAAGAACTCGAGTCAAGGAAAAACCAACCACACTGAACATTTGCAAAAAAAAAAAAAAAAAAAAAAAAAAAAAAAGTCACGTTCGATGTTGACAGCACAATACGCATCGTCAAATAGTTTCTATTTTAGTAAATTTAATCAGGCATCAACTGAGTGTGCCTGGGCATTGGCGGCATTACGAGGGTTAGATGCAGAGAAAAACAAACCACACTGAACATTTGCACAAAAAAAAAAGGACACATTCGATTGATGACAGCACAATACGAATCGTCAAATGGTTTATATTTTAGTAAATTAAATAAGACATCAACTGAGTGTGCCTGGGTATTGCCAGCATAAAAGAGTAAGAGGAAAACAATCGTGCGGGGAAAAAACCTCACATGAGAGAAGGTAAAAAGGGAAGGTAATGGAAAACCGCTTTTACTCTCTCTTTTAGACAACAGCAAAACAAGATTCGGCAAACTGATCTGAGCTTTGGTCACCTGAGAAAAGGTATCAGTTATGTGCCTGTAATAAAATTAGAACGATGGTGGAAAAAACTAATAAAGGAAATAGAAGAAAATGAAAACTGAAAGAACTGTCACATTCAAATATTCAATACATAAAAGCACAATGCAATATATGAAACTTGTTTGTATTTTAGAGAATTAAAAACTACATCAGTTGAGTGGTCTTGTATTACAGCCACAAAATCAAGTAACAAACCAAACACTGGGAGAAATAATATAAAAATGGAACAAAGCAACGTATGCAATATTCTGCGGAAAATGAAAGATAATTGTAATATTCAGTAGATGAATTACAAAGAAAGCTCCATGCCTTAATAAAATGTTTACCAATATATAAGGATTTTTAAAAAGTGGATTCTAGTTATGCACAGACACACAATACACA
>NC_087221.1:23623139-23653139 GCF_015104395.2 Macrobrachium nipponense
GCTCTGTCGTAAGAAATGTAAACGAAAAATAGAACTAAGAAAAAAGAGCACTCGATATTTTAAAGTATGAATGAAATTACAAACTAAAAACGGAAAAAAAGTACACTACGCAGTAGAATATATAAACATTGTCTTATTCTGGACAATAATTTGATACCTCAAGGTTCAGTCCTTCTGCAACTATCTTTCCTGATGGTGTAGTCTTTGAGTGCTACAGAAATCATCTAAAAACTCATTTTTGGAGCAATATTTTCGTAAGTCACGATATGAAAGTTTTAGGATGGCATAATTGCGTTTACAAAATGAAGGACTTCCTGTAAGTAAATTTCCATCGTTAGAATTACGTGCGCACAAATTCTTAAGGGGATGAGATGATTGCATTCGTAACATTAAGCCTTCTAGGAATTTATTTTTCACCACTGTAAATTTGTATTCTATCGAGGAAATAACACAATTCTGGGTGGGATTACGAAACCATTGTTACAAATTCCAACTTCCGTTTAACTGATTTCAAGACCTGAAAGTTCCACCACGTAAAAAATACAATTACATATAAAAATAAATGATGGTAATGATGACGACGTAGTTAAATATGAATTCTTTCGTCAAAATAAAAGAAAAATGAAACTCACACTGGCGCCTGTCGCTCCGTGTAAATATTGTCTAGATTTCATTCCGTTGTTTACCAGTCATTATGAATTTCCCTGAAATTCGAGGAAATGCCGTCGGAAGAGTTTGTTCATCTGTCAGTCTTCATGTTTTTATTACAAAAACTTGACTATCTTAGCGTTATTCCTCCCTTCCAAGAAGTAGGGAAAATCCGTACTCAAATTCCTTCTACGCTTCGTTAAAAGCTTTCTAATTACATAATTAACGTCGGCCAAAACAAAAAGTTTTCCATTACAGCCAATTAGGAAAATTAAAATATGACGGTTTTTCAATCCTCCTGAAGTAAGCGTTTGCTAAATATAAGTCTAATTTTAGGCATTTTATTTTGTAATAAGTGTATAGTAAATATGTAATTTTTGACATTGTTTTTTTTCGAAACTCATTGGTAATAATATATTCTCAATAAACACATGTTGAAACAAGACTGTGATAATGATGATAATGACATGCCTTGTGCTCATTTTTCCCTTTTTATTCATTTTTACGTTTAACCTTATATGAAGAGATTTGCATAGGGACTGAAATCACCAACCTCGACATCATCTGGAACGAGCAACAGTGGGTCACAATAAGACATATTACGAAACGCGATTCTTTCCATATAACTCCGAGTCTTCCTGACTGCTTAGTGAAGAATCCCCCCCACCCACCCCCCAACCCCTGCAATGAGGCGAAATGAAAATATTTTCCTTTATAACGCTAACGTTTCCTAGTTCATTCATATCACGAATCAAGCAATGAGCAATTCTATTTTTGTACCGCGTCCTTTATATATATATATATATATATATATATATATATATATATATATATATATATATATATATATATAGTATGTATGTATGTATGTATGTATGTATGTATGTATATCGTGCATCCGGGAATTGTGTGAAAGAAAATAAAAAGCTTTCATTCAAGACATGTGAATAGGAGACATAAAATACCCTCCTAAGCAGAATAAGGATTATTGGAACGTCAATAACCTCGATTCGTCCCGACAATGGCCAAGAAAGATGAGAGAATATGAGAAATCTTATCTCGAATTTCCATCTTTCGTTTTTCCTTTCCTCCCTCCCTTTCTCCCTACCTCCCTCCCGAGAGAGAAAGAGAGAGAAAGAGAGAAAGAAAGAGAGAATAGCGTCAAAATGGAACTTTCACGCACGAATAACTTTCTTTTGTAAACTTTTTTCCCCTTATGGAATTCTTCTGTTGTGTGTTATTAATTGGTCAGGATTTACCTTTGGATAAGTTGTATAAATTCTTCTTTTCTCCGCCTTCTCGGGAGAGTTCTGTATTTTCTTCAAATAGGAATAATATTCTGTGTAACTAAAATTGCACCATGTATACATTTAGTCATTTTAGTTGTGTAACAATAAATTTCACATTGCCGGCGTCCTGTAGTATATAAGTATGATTTTCTCATTTTGTTTTAGCAATATAGACATTCTGTTTATTGAATAATAACTGCAGATAGAAACCATTTAGAAAAAGAAGAAAATGGAATTACTACATTCAATTCGAAGTCATTTTATTTTGGAGTTTTCTAAATCTCACGTCAATGTTGAAAGAGAATAACAGAATAGAAAGTGGTTGGAAGATTAAGGAGACTCCATATTAAAATGAATTTGAATGGTGCAGCCATTCGTTCAACAGAACATTTCTATGAGAGGGTCTACTTCCTTCTGATAATAATAATAATAATAATAATAATAATAATAATAATAATAATAATAATAAGTAAGTAAGAAGAAAGAAGAAGAAGAAGAAGAAGAAGAAGAAGAAGAAGAAGAAGAATTAGTGGACATCCCATCGCAAGGAGACGAAAAATCCGTACCCAAATTTTTATGCTAATTTTTTTTTTTTTTTTGTTTTTTTGCTGGGGATTCGCTGTCCCACTTCATATTCTGATCATTCTTCATTCAGAATCGTGTGGCCACATAGCTGAAAGTGAGAGGACGCACGGTACGTGTGTGTGTGTTTTCGCTTCTTTCTCAAGGGAATGACCTCATACATGCAAATAAGGAGAGAGTTTGAAAGGGTATAACCTGTTTCAATAAGAATCCTTCTGATGTTCCCGCGGCAGGATGCCACTTCGTAATTAAATATATCCTTTGCTGAAATATATCCTTATTATTATTATTATTATTATTATTATTATTATTATTATTATTATTAGTATTATTATTATTATTATTATTATTATTATTATTATTATTATTATTATAAATATTTAAAGATAAATCAGCAAGTAGATAAATATCTATTTGATAAACTGCAACGTTTGCACCATCGTTTGCTGACATGCAGAGTCCGACGGGACTGGCAACCTAATTTCCTGAAGCGAGAATTAAAATGGAGGTGTGTGGTCCCCTAACCATGAAGGAAGGGACACTTTCCCTCTTGAGAGAGAGAGAGAGAGAGAGAGAGAGAGAGAGAGATTTAAATATCAGTGATGATAGTAATAATGATGAATCTTCATCGGTATCATTGGGAATAGGTAGACGTCCAGAGAACATAATCGATCTCGATCTTCTCGCCATTGCATGAAAGAGGGCCAAAAAGTCACGACAATTCCTTTGGCTCTCGATCTCACATCTTCTGTTTCGGATTTCTCCACCCCCCACCGCCCCCCACGACCCCCCTCAAAAAAAAAATCCAAAAGCAAATCCCGAAGAGGCTCTACCCAGATCTATACAATGACGGGAAAGAGGAAAAAATAGACAAGAAAGACAAAATCTGCAACCTTTTGAAAAGAGGGAATTGCAGATTTGGAGAAAGATGTTACTACACAACATCCTAAGATATGTCAAAAACTATGAAATATATGGTAAATGTGCATACTTAGATGGATATGGGGATGATTGCAGAGATCTGCATCCAAAAATATGTAAAAAACCTAAAAGAAGGAAAAGGATGTAAGTTCGACAAAAAATGCAAATATATGCACCCTGTAGCCATGAATCATAATCAAATAAATAACCAACCAAGTAATAAAATCCAAAATAAGAAAGAAAACAAATAAAGAGAGAAATCAAGATATCAGGTAAAGAGAAAAGCAAACCACCAATGAGATATGCAGAGGTGTCAGCAAAAAATTTCAAAGCATCAGCTCCGAAATTCTACTCAAGAGATAATAACTGTATTTATTATGCAAGAGGATATTGCAGAAACGGAGAAAATTGCAGATTCAGACACAAAATGAATAATTATGATGAAGGAAGATCAAATATTATGGAAAAGTTGGATTTTTTTAATGTCAGAATTTTCTGGAAATGAAAAAAAGAACAACATACCAGAACAGGAAAGAGACATGGGAAAATCCTTATTACTACCATTATTAAATGAAGGAGAAAAAACACGCAAACCATCATAGTGATGAATGCGCAGGGTTTAGTTACGAGTAACTCAAAAAGAAAAATAGAGTACTTAGAAGAACTAACCCAAAATGAAAAGAAAATAGATATAATGAATATAAGTGAAACCTGGTATTCCCAAGAGACTGGGAATGATGATCAAATAAAAGGGTTCCAAACTTTATAGATCAGATAGAAAAAATAGGAATCAAGGGGGAACCGCAATATATGGGAAAGACAAAAAACAAGGAAAAATATATGAGAAAATATAGTAACTCAGAATGTGAACTAATAGCGGTAGAATTTGAATCTGAAAAATTGATGAACATAGTAATATATAGACCTCCTATAATACTAAAGAGTTTGACTTAATAATTGAAAAATTGGATGATATATGTAGAAATCACAAGGAACTGGACTATTCTCCTATCTGGTGACTTCAACTTTCCTTTCGTAGAATGGAAAGAACGAATAGGAGATTGTGGTTGTACTTATACATATAAAAAAGAGAGTAATAGTAGTGCAGAAGATAAGAGGCAATTTGAAAAGCTATTAGATATGCTACTAGAATACAACATTCAACAAATAAATCACCTGCCAAACAAGAAAGGAAAATACTTTAGAACCTAGTATTTGTGAACGAGATGAATTATGTTAAAGAAATAATAGTTTATAATGCGAGTATTTCAGACCATAAGTCATAGAATTAACAGTTCATTCCAAAGCAAGTGAAAATAGAGATAAGCAAGAAATGAAAAAGTGGGAAGGATATGGAAAAATACAACTTCTACAGTAAAAATATAAAATGGTCAGAAATTAATGAAGAATTAAACAAAGATTGGATAACATTTTCGTAAGTGATGACATAAGGGTAAATACGGAGATATTATATAAAATATTGGAGATAATAGTGGAAAAAATATATACCGAAGAAGAAAAGTAAAAACATCATTCATGTATACCAAGAGACAGAAGGATCTTGTTCCAGAAAATCAGAAAGTGGAAAAAAGGTCTTGCAAAAGAAAAAAATGCATGGAAAGTTATAGAACTAAAAAGTAAGATAGAAAATGCAGAACAAAAGATTATACAATCAAAAAGAAAATGAAAAACGGACTTGGAGAGAAAAAAAACCCTATTCAAATATCAAGCAAAACCCCGCCCCAAACTATTATACTCATATGCGAAGAAGATGAATAAAAGAAGAATAGAAATAGGCCCTCTGAGAATTGAAGGGAGATTAACGAATGAAAAAAAAGGAAATTTGCAACATACTGGCAGAAACGATATAAGAGAGAATTCACCCCTAGAATAGATAATGAAGATAATGATATAGAAGTAAGGGATGAAAATAGTGAATATTTAGCTGACATAGATATTAATGAAGCTGATATTGTGCAGGCTATTAATGAAATTAAAAAATGGAGCTGCTGCAGGGCCTGATGGAATTCCTGCTATTTTGTTAAAAGAAAGTAGTCATTCTATCGCAAAGCCACTTGCAATATTATTAAGACAAAGTGTAGATACAGGCAAGATATATGATGAGCACAAATTAGCATATTATTACCCTACTTTCAAAAGTGGATCAAGACTAGAGGCAAGTAATTATAGGCCTGTGAGTCTAAACCATCACATATTATGAAAGTGTATGAAAGGGTAATGAAGAAAAATATTATGAAACATTTAATAAAAAATAATTTGTTTAATAAAGGACAACATGGTTCGTACCCGAAAAAAGTACACAAACCCAACTGTTAGTCCACCGTGAAAACATATTCAAAAATATGAAAAGCGGAAAATGAAAACAGATGTGGTTTATTTAGACTTTGCAAAAGCTTTGATAAAGTAGACCATAATATATTGGCGAAGAAAATTAGAAAACACAATATCGTTGATAAAGTAGGAAGATGGTTAAAAGAATTTTTACACAACAGAAAACAGATAGTTATTGCAAACGACGAGAAATCGGATGAAGCCAAGGTAATATCCGGTGTGCCGTACGGTGTTAGCTGCAATACGTTTGTTTGTTATTATGATGAAGACATAGACAATAATGTTAAGGATTCGGTAGTGAGTAGTTTCGCAGATGACAAAGAATAAGTAGAGAAATTACTTGTGATGAAGATAGGAACGCTCTACAAAAGAGACCTTAACAAAGTATATGATTGGGCAGAGGTAAATAGGATGGTATTTAACTCTGATAAATTTGAATCAATAAATTATGGAGACAGAGAAAGAAAGCTATATGCATATAAGGGGACCTAATAATGAGACCATCACAAAATAAGGAAGCAGTTAAAGACCTTGGTGTGATGATGAATAGGAACATGTTATGCAATGATCAAATAGCAACTCTGTTGGCAAAAATGTAAAGCAAAAATGGGAATGTTGTTACGGCACTTCAAAACAAGAAAAGCTGAACACATGATTATGCTTTATAAACATATGTTCGTAGTCCACTTGAATATTGCAATATGATATGGTACCCACACTATCAAAAGGATATTGCACAAATAGAGAGTGTACAAAGGTCCTTTACAGCTAGAATAGAAGAAGTTAAGGACCTAGACTACTGGGAAAGACTACAATTCTTAAAAATTATATAGTCTAGAAAGGAGAAGAGAACGACACGATAATTCAGGCATGGAAACAGATAGAAAAGGAATAGCAGAAAATATCATGGAACTAAAAAATATCAGAAAGAGCAAGCAGAGGTAGATTAATAGTGCCCAAAACTATACCAGGAAAAAATAAGGAAAAGCACACAGGACATTAATCCACTACGCACCAGCATCGATAATGCAGCGTCTATTCAATGCGTTGCCAGCTCATCTGAGGAATATATCAGGAATGAGCGTAGATGTGTTTAAGAATAAGCTCGACAAATATCTAAACTGCATCCCAGACCATCCAAGATTGGAAGATGCAAAATATACCGGAAGATGTACTAGCAACTCTCTGGTAGACATTAGAGGTGCCTCACACTGAGGGACCTGGGGCAACCCGAACAAGATGTAAGGTCTGTAAGGTAAGGGGTCTTGACCTTCTTCAGATTTCGAACTTCTCCCTCGGCGCCTCCTCGGCCTCTCTCTCTCTCTCTCTCTCTCTCTCTCTCTCTCTCTCTCTCTCTCTCCTGGGAGATGACGTCCAGAAAAAAGACTTAATAGCTGCTCTGAAAGGACTTCGAACGGGACTTCGCCACCAGTCAATTTCTTCTCAAACTTTATAATCGAAGAGAGTTTTTTTTTCCATAATCGACGATTTATTTGACAGAGTCGATTCTATAAGATTCTTCTTCTTGGGCAGCGTAGGAAGACTTGGAGACTTCAATGGATGGAGGAGAATGTGGTGATTACGTGGGTGTCTATACGAAACGCATTCATTTGAGTGACACATTTGAAATTCGAGCTCGTTTTCATATTTTTCGGAGTGAGAGGGTGATAGGAAAAGGTAGAGCATACCAGAAAAAAAAGAGTAAAATGAAGATTTATCTTTTCTGGAAAGTTTATTTTGAAAATGTGTATTAAACCAATATGGTGTAATTATTAAAATTGTGCATTATTCCCCACGAAAACTGAAAAAGAGGTCTAAAATATACTTGGAAAAATCTATGTTATCACAATATAAATTATTCTATGTCATGTGAGCAGCAATAATGTTCCATCAGGTTAATAAGAAAATTGTAATTAGATATTATCTCCAATGATATATACTTTATACTGTGATGATAGATACATTATACTGTGATCTATAGTATATTTTCCCCGTAATTAGGTATTCATGCCAGCAAGCCTAAATAGTAAGACAATATCATCACCGGTCTCCAAGTAAAAAAAAAAAAAAAAAAAAAAAAAAAAAAAAAAAAAAAAAAAGTAAATTAAAAAACCGCCGGTTACATAGCTGTAATTTAAGTGAAAACAAAGTTTTGGAAGTTTTTTTTTTTTTTTTCTTTTTTTTTTCATTAGTTCATACCTCGACGCTGAATATTAAAAGGTTCCCCTAGGAAGGTTACTTGAGTAGATTGAGACTGAAGGAGATAAAGAGTGAGAGAGAACCTCCGACAACCTGGTTCTCATTATCTCAAAGTCTCGTGGTTTATTATTCTCGGCTTCTATCATTGATATTTATTTTGAGGTAATGTTAAAAGAGAGCTTGTTTTTAACATGTTAAATTCATCCTTTCTTTGCTTGGCTTGTTTACTTAACACACGGGGACTTTCAATTATTGCATTCGAAGAAAAGCCTCAGACTGAAAGATATCTCTGGTTGTATTTCGATTTTTGTGCTCATCTACATATTTTAATTATGACTCATATTCATTACGGCGTTAAATTGCTCGCCCTTTTTCATATCTCTTTGTCTTTTCCCTCTTTTCCTTTAGAAAGCTTCCTCCAGTTTCACCTTTAATCCGTCAACATCACCAACATATAATTTTGTTACATGGAATATATTTTCTGCACATAGTGAAATAAGAACAATTTATGTGAAAACACTTGATAAAAAACTATTTTTCGAAAATATTACTATTTTTATAGAATATAAATATGACAAATTTAATGGACTCAATATACTGCATAAGAGTCATCTTTGAAGGCATTCATGCCCATAGGCAGAACGCTACACTAACGTTTTTTGACATATCAAATATTATTAGTATTTGTTTATTTTATTTTATTAAAGCAAGCAACGTTATTATATTCTCCTTCGGTTGCTGTTTGCGGATAACTGTTTATAGACTATATATATATAAACACACACACACACACACACCATATATATATATGTGTGTGTGTATGTATGTATGTATGTATGTATGTATGTATGTTTACCAAGCCACCTTCAGGAAATAGCTTCCGTATCTATAAAGTCGACACCGGTCAGGATCTACAACCGTGTTTCATCTTTTCCCTGTGGCGTTTGATATATAATATATACATATGTGAGTGAGTGTGTGTGTGTGTGTGTGCGGCTGCGTTCTTATAATAACACTTACACTTGATTTTGTATATCAAACACCACGAGTCTTTAGATCCTGTCCAGTGTCGACTTTATTGATAAGTAAGCTATCTTGCTTTGCCGTATGTACATGCATGCAAATATATATGCATACACACACATATACATATATATATGCATATATATATATATATATATTATATATATATATATATATATATATATATATATATATATATATACATGTTTGAGGTGTCTACCATATATATATATATATATATATATATATATATATATATATATATATATATTATAAACGCACAAACATAACTATACTATCTATAAAGACGCACGAATCAAATGCGTGCTTTTCACAGTGAACTATTCGGTTAGTTTGGTTGGTAACATACATCGGCAGATTATTTTCACATGGTATAATCCATTGATTAAAAATACGGGGTTCCATTTGAAATAGAAGCAAAATAAACAACGCCAGTGAATGGTTCTGGAATGCATTTGATTAATAAAAAGCAATCGTTTGTTTGTTTGTTCGAGTGTCCAACTAAAGAATGATTCCATTTTCACAGGAACGGGTTACATAGGATGAACCCCCCCCCCCCCCTCTCTCTCTCTCTCTCTCTCTCTCTCTCTCTCTCTTCTCTCTCTCTTTGAATGAATGTCTTCCTTCAGTATTGAACTTATGCAAAGGGTTTCTTAAATATTTAAAGTCCTCGTTATGCATTCGTCTAACATCAATATAAAATATTCTCTCTCTCTCTCTCTCTCTCTCTCTTCTCTCTCTCTCTCTCTCGTGACACACACATACACAGCATCATGGTGTTCTATTTCCATATTATCTCAGCATCGTAGTGCTCTATTTCAATATGTCGTATCTCAGCATCGTATTTCCTCTATTTCCATGGTTTTATCATCAGCATCATGTTGTTCTATTTCCATATTATCTCATCAGCATCATGGTTTTTCTATTTCCATATTATCTCTTCTTTCCAGCATCGATGGTGGCTCTATTTCCCATATTAATCTCATCATGTGGTGCTCTATTTTTCATATTATCTCATGCATCGTGGTGTTCTATTTCCATCCTATTATGGCTCAGCATCATGGTGTCAATTGCTCTATTACTCAGCATTCAAGGTGTTCTATATTATTATCTCAGCATCATGTTGTTTCCTATTCCATATTATTTCTCCAGTGGTTCTATTTTCCATTATATCTCAGATCATGGTGTTCTTTTCCATTTACTCATGTTATTTCCATATTATCTCAGCATCATGGTGCTCTATTTCCATACTATCTCAGCATCATGGTGTTCTATTTCCATATTATCTCAGCATCATGGTTTTCTATTTCCATATTATCTCACATCATGGTTTTCTATTTCCATATTATCTCAGCCATCATGGTGTTCGATTTCCCATACTATCTCAACATCATGGTTTTTCTATTTCCATAATTATCTCAGCATCATGGTTTTCTATTCCATATATGCTCAGCATCATGGTGGTCTACTTTCCCATATTATCTCAGCATCATGGGTTTCTATTTCCATATTATCTCAGCATCATGTGTTCTATTTCCCATATTATCTCAGTGTCTATTTGCCAGATTAATCTCAGTGGGTTTCCTATTTCCATTTACCTCAGTGTTCTATTTCCCTATTTCTCAGCATCTGGAGTGCTCTATTTCCCTATCTCAGCTCATGATGTTCTATTTCCATATTTATCTCAGCATCGATGGTGTTCTATTTCCATATTATCTCGCATCATGGTTTTTTTTATTTCCATATATCTCAGCATCATGGTTTTCTATTTCCATATATCTCAGCATACATGGTGTTCTATTTCCATTTCCATATATCTCAGCATCGGGGTGTGGCTCTATTTCATATTATCTCAGCATCATGGTGTTTCTATTTCCATATTATCTCAGTGTTTTCTATTTCCATAATTACTCAGTGTTCTATTTCCATATTATCCAGGTTCATTTACCATTTATTACCTCAGGTTTATTCCCATATTATCTTCAAGCTTCCGTGGTTGCTCTATTTCCATATTTCCTCAGCATCATGATGTTCTATTTCCATATTATCTCAGCATCATGGGTTTGTTCTATTTCCATTTATTATTCCTCAGCATCATGGTTTTTTTTGTTCTATTTCCATATTATACTCAGGCACCATGGTGTTCCTATTTCCTCCATAATTATCCTCAGTTGTTCTATTTCCATATTACCTCAGTGTTTCTATTTTCCATATTCTCCAGCATCGTGGTCTCTATTTCCATATCTCAGCATCATGATGTTTCTATTTTCCATATTATCTAAGCATATGGTGTTCTTTTCCATATTATTCCCGCATCAGTGTTCTTTCTTTATTTATATTATTTCTCAGCTCATGGTTTTTCTATTTCCATATTATTCGTGTTGTATTTTCCATATTTATCCTCAGCATCATGGTGCTCTATTTTCCATTTATTCTCAGATCATGGTGCTCTATTTCCATGTTATCTCAGCATCGTGGTGCTCTATTTCCATATTATCTCAGCATCATGGTGTTCTATTTCCATATTATGTCAGCATCGTGGTGCTCTATTTCCATATTATGTCAGCATCGTGGTGCTCTATTTCCATATTATGTCAGCATCGTGGTGCTCTATTTCCATATTATCTCAGCATCGTGGTGCTCTATTTCCAAATTATCTCATGCATTCCGCATTCGTAATGAGGGGATTAGATTTGATTCACTTGGAGATTGATTGCCTGCTAATTTCATTTATAATTAAGGTCATATATTTTTGGAGGACTCTTTTGCAGTTTTAATAACTGCCGTCAGTAATAGATATCATTGTGACTTATTGATACATCAAACATCACTGCTTTAATTTAAAAAGTTATTAAACACTTATATCATCAGAGTCATCTTGGAAATTTGGCGTTGCTAAATTAGGCACTGCTTTTTGCTTGAGAAATAAATAAATTAATAAACAGTAAAAAGATTCTTGCTACGCTGAATATATCTAAAAGGAGAGACGCACAGAGGTTTTGCGAATGAAGAAGAGCTACAAAAAATTCTTTGATGATTTGAAGGTTAAAGTTCCAGTTGGAAAAGGGACTAAGCATTTTTTTTATCTTTTTCATTTAAATGAAAAGCATTTTTTTTTTATCTTTTTCATTTAAATGAAAAGCATTTGTTTTCAGAACCGGCAAACTCATTTTGGTATAAAACAAATCCGATAAATATTGCTCGACAAGAGTTCGCATAATTTTTGGGAAAGGGACACAAAGTTACATTCTCAAACAGAAAAAGCTGTGCTTCGATTGCAATCCGAATCAACTGGTGTTCATGATTTTCTCAAAAGTCTTATTCGCACAATCGCTAATTAGAGTAGAGGGAACAAAAGGACTCTCTCTCTCTCTCTCTCTCTCTCTCTCTCTCTCTCTCTCTCTCTCTCTCTCTCTCTCTCTCTCTCTCTCTCTCTCTCTCTCTCTTGGATGCTGTCATTCAGTAATGAACAATCATATTAAATGCTTCTTGAATACTATACATCTTCGTTATGTTTTCATCAGAAAATAGTCTGTAAAATATTCTCTCTCTCTCTCCCTCTCTCTCTCTCTCTCTCTCTCTCTCTCTCTCTCTCTCTCTCTCTCTCT
The DNA here is from genome assembly GCF_015104395.2 of Macrobrachium nipponense. Lineage (NCBI taxonomy): Eukaryota > Metazoa > Arthropoda > Malacostraca > Decapoda > Palaemonidae > Macrobrachium > Macrobrachium nipponense. The sequence goes on from NC_087221.1 coordinate 23,635,783, forward strand.
CTCTCTCTCTGGATGTTGTCATTCAGTAATGGAAAATCATAGAAAATGTTTCTTGAATATTATACATCCTCATTATGTTTTCATCAGAAAATAGTCTGCAAAATATTCTCTCTCTCTCTCTCTCTCTCTCTCTCTCTCTCTCTCTCTCTCTCTCTCTCTCTCTCTCTCTGGATGTTGTCATTCAGTAATGGAAAATCATAGAAAAATGTTTCTTGAATATATACATCCTCATTATGTTTTCATCAGAAATAGTCTGCAAAACTATTCTCTCTCTCTCTCTCTCTCTCTCTCTCTCTCTCTCTCTCTCTCATTTGCAATTACATAACCTAGATAACGAAAGAACGTAAACGATTACAGTTCTTACCCTCTTAACCAGAACCATCACTCACCTGTGTTCCAGGTAATCGTTCACAACAATGAACTGGGGAAAGAGAAAATGCTTTGCCCTGGGAATAAAAGAAATGTGGAAAATAAAGTTATAAAAGATCGCCTTTCCGGGAAACGAGTAATTGGAAAATATGCATGAACAATACACGGAGCCGGTCGTTTCTGTTCTGAGGTAGAATGATGAGGGTTCAAATCCTTATATTGTTCTTGATTTTTATTTCACTGGTACGGAAAATTTTCCTTGTTATGTTAAGGTAAATTACCGGAAATATTCCTTTTCAATCAGTGTCGTTGATTTTGAGACGATCTTCCAATTGTGAGATCACAACTCAGACAAAAATACTTGCAAAAAGCTGAAGATGGTAATTTAGATAAACCATGAATATTCTTTGTGTTAATCTCTTTGAAAGAAAACCTTTTGTATTTTTGCTGAAACGATAAGCACTTAAGGTTTATATTCTAAATACTGTAAGTTTCGAAGGATAACATTTCTATACAAAATCGTTCTAAACCAAATTAAGATAAAAAGTTCGGATAGTGTCATGTATGTTATATTTTCTTATTATTGATTGGCCAAATGATTTTTCAAAATAGGCAACCAAATAAAAAATTCTCTCGAAATTCATAGCATATCTCGGAATATAATTCTTCTATGACGAGAACGATACTGTTCACTTGAACACATTTAGACAGAAATGCAAGAATTCCGGATATCATAGGCCAAACTTTCAGCATTGACATCATTATAGCCGAAGTTTCTAAAATTCAGATCGTTAAAGACAACAAGTTTAGAATTCATATCATTAAAGACAAAATTTTGAAATTCAGAACGCTATATATAAACATACTTTATAGGTTTCAGATCATTAGAGATATTTTTAGAATTCAAATCAGAATAAAGTTGATAAATTCTTGTTGCAGATCAGTTTCGAAATAGCATATCTGAAATTTCTAGACAGTAAAAACAAAGCTCTCAGACTCCAAATAAACAGTCAACAGTCCAGAGAATTCAGACCAACAGAACAACCAATCGCAAATTTATTATCTTTCCCCGCGCAGCTCAAACAATAAAATATTTCAAATGTACAAAAATAATTGATGCAGACGTGTGTAATTACGAATGTGTATAGACTGTGGATCCTAACTGTAATAATAGCACATTAGAAAGAATAAATTTACTTTTAATGGAAGGTTACCTACAACCTTTGTCCTCTTTTATAATTTTTTTTTTTGTCTTTCCACAATTTTCATAATATTCATCTCAAACCTTATTGTGCAATAGTGGTAGCCAGTAGACAAATAGTCAAAGACACTGACCAGTCTAGAAACATAACATAATAATAATAATAATAATAATAATAATAATAATAATAATAATAATAATAATTACGACATGATACCACACACATGGCTAATAGAATGCCTGAAAATATATGGGGCAGAGGAAAACACCATCAGCTTCCTGAAAAATACAATGCGCAACTGGAATACAATACTTACAAGCTCTGGAATAAGACTAGCAGAGGTTAATATCAGGAGAGGGATCTTCCAGGGCGACTCACTGTCCCCACTACTCTTCGTAGTAGCCATGATTCCCATGACAAAAGTACTACAGAAGATGGATGCCGGGTACCAACTCAAGAAAAGAGGCAACAGAATCAACCATCTGATGTTCATGGACGACATCAAGCTGTATGGTAAGAGCATCAAGGAAATAGATACCCTAATCCAGACTGTAAGGATTGTATCTGGGGACATCAGGATGGAGTTTGGAATAGAAAAATGCGCCTTAGTCAACATACAAAAAGGCAAAGTAACGAGAACTGAAGGGATAAAGCTACCAGATGGGAGCAACATCAAACACATAGATGAGACAGGATACAAATACCTGGGAATAATGGAAGAAGGGGATATAAAACACCAAGAGATGAAGGACACGATCAGGAAAGAATATATGCAGAGACTCAAGGCGATACTCAAGTCAAAACTCAACGCTGGAAATATGATAAAAGCCATAAACACATGGGCAGTGCCAGTAATCAGATACAGCGCAGGAATAGTGGAATGGACGAAGGCAGAACTCCGCAGCATAGATCAGAAAACCAGGAAACATATGACAATACACAAAGCACTACACCCAAGAGCAAATACGACAGACTATACATAACACGAAAGGAAGGAGGGAGAGGACTACTAAGTATAGAGGACTGCGTCAACATTGAGAACAGAGCACTGGGGCAATATCTGAAAACCAGTGAAGACGAGTGGCTAAAGAGTGCATGGGAAGACGGACTAATAAAAGTAGACGAAGACCCAGAAATATACAGAGACAGGAGAAAGACAGACAGAACAGAGGACTGGCACAACAAACCAATGCACGGACAATACATGAGACAGACTAAAGAACTAGCCATCGATGACAATTGGCAATGGCTACAGAGGGGAGAGCTAAAGAAGGAAACTGAAGGAATGAAATAACAGCGGCACAAGATCAGGCCCTAAGAACCAGATATGTTCAAAGAACGATAGACGGAAATAACATCTCTCCCATATGTAGGAAGTGCAATATGAAAAATGAAACCATAAACCACATAGCAAGTGAATGCTCGGCACTTGCACAGAACCAGTACAAAAAGAGGCATGATTCAGTGGCAAAAGCCCTCCACTGGAGCCTGTGCAAGAAACATCAGCTACTTGCAGTAAAATAAAGTGGTACGAGCACCAACCTGAGGGAGTGATAGAAAACGATCACGCAAAGATCCTCTGGGACTATGGTATCAGAACGGATAGGGTGATACGTGCAAACAGACCAGACGTGACGTTGATTGACAAAGTCAAGAAGAAAGTATCACTCATTGATGTCGCAATACCATGGGACACCAGAGTTGAAGAGAAAGAGAGGGAAAAAATGGATAAGTATCAAGATCTGAAAATAGAAATAAGAAGGCTATGGGATATGCCAGTGGAAATTGTACCCATAATCATAGGAGCACTAGGCACGATCCCAAGATCCCTGAAAAGGAATCTAGAAAAACTAGAGGCTGAAGTAGCTCCAGGACTCATGCAGAAGAGTGTAATCCTAGAAACGGCACACATAGTAAGGAAAGTGATGGACTCCTAAGGAGGCAGGATGCAACCCGGAACCCCACACTATAAATACCACCCAGTCGAATTGGAGGACTGTGATAGAGTAAAAAAAAAAAAAAAATAATAATAAAATAATAAATAATAATAATAAAATAATAATAATAAATGAGTACCTATCCCTGATGGGTAAGGGTCCATGCTATGGGTTAAATAGCAAAACTCAGCAATAGATGGAAAGAAATGAAGGAATAAACGACAACGACGTAAATGGAACCTCTGGCAACAGAGGAGCTTCATCCGGCAACCAGGTATTCAACCCAATTGAAGGGGAAGACGGTCAGGTACTTGGAGGTCGTCATCCAGCAACTGATCACCACAACGACAGTCATCAACAGCCTGAGATTGGAGCTACAGAAGCAAAAAGGAAGAAATGGACAAGAGAAGAAAATAAGGAAATATGGAGATGCTATATCAGAAGCAACCCGACGGAGAGAGGATATAGAAGAAGGTTGGTCAACATCTGGAATGAGAGGAATAACACTCCCCAAACAGAGTAGAGGCTGGCAGACCAAATAAGAAACATAAAGAAAAAGAACTGGCTCTCCCCAACAGAAAGAGAAGAACTGGAAAGGGAAATGCCACACGACAACGAATTACACGAAGACGAACTGAGAGATGATGCCACAGAAGACGACAGGGAGGATGAGGTATCAAACAACGACACACGAAGAAACACCGACGAAGTAACAGGGAGGACGGAATTCGTAGAAAAGATTAGACAATGGATGGAGCCAGATACAGAGAGAACAAAGATCCCCTCCATGAAAGCCTACAACACCAAGAAATTAAGGGAGAAAACAAGTGAGGTCAATGAAATAATGGGCATAATACACACCACCAGTATCACAGAAACAAATAACTTGGTATATGCAGGAGCAAGATTAGTAGCAGAACTGATGGGGACACGAACATCAACGCCACCAACAGAAACCAAAACAGCAACCTCCTTGGAAAAGGCGCCTGGAAAAGCAAATCATGGTGATGAGATCTGACTTGAGTAAACTGAAAGAGATGGCAGAAAAAAGGCTAAGAAGCAAGAAAACAAGGGAGGAACTCAACGAGAAATACAAAGTACAAAAGAGGGGACTAAACAACACAATAGAAGATGTAAAACAGAGGCTTAAGGCCAAAGCACATAAGATCCAACGGTACATGAACAGGAATAAGGGATACCAACAGAACAAACTATTCGGAACCAACCAGAAAAGACTATACAGCCAACTAAGAGGGGAAGACAACCACCCAGAAATTCCTGAAGCCGAACCAAGTAAGAGACTTTGGGAAAACATATGGAGCAACCCGGTATCACACAACAAACATGCAACATGGCTCCAGGAAGTCAAGGGGAAGAAGAAAACAGGGAGAATAAAAACAAAGATTCACAGACATCACGACAGACACAGTCAGACACCAACTAAAGAAAAATGCCAAACTGGAAAGCCCCAGGTCCGATGAAGTCCATGGATACTGGCTCAAAAACTTCAAGGCCCTACACCCACGAATAGCAGAACAGCTCCAGCATTGTATCACAAATCACCAAGCACCCAAATGGATGACCACAGAAGAACATCGTAGTACAAAAGACAAGAGTAAGGGAAATATAGCCAGTAACTACAGGCCTATCACCTGCCTACCAATAAATGTGGAAGTTACTAACAGGTATCATCAGTGAAAGGCTATACACCTACTAGAGGAGACAACACCATCCCCAACCAACAGAAAGGCTGCAGAAGGAAGTGTAGGGGCACAAAGGACCAGCTCCTGATAGACAAAATGGTAATGAAGAACAGTAGGAGAAGGAAAACCAACCTAAGCATGGCATGGAAAGACTATAAGAAAGCCTTCGACATGATACCACACACATGGCTAATAGAATGCCTGAAAATATATGGGGCAGAGGAAAACACCATCAGCTTCCTCAAAAAAATACAATGCGCAACTGGAATACAATACTTACAAGCTCTGGAATAAGACTAGCAGAGGTTAATATCAGGAGAGGGATCTTCCAGGGCGACTCACTGTCCCCACTACTCTTCGTAGTAGCCATGATTCCCATGACAAAAGTACTACAGAAGATGGATGCCGGGTACCAACTCAAGAAAAGAGGCAACAGAATCAACCATCTGATGTTCATGGACGACATCAAGCTGTATGGTAAGAGCATCAAGGAAATAGATACCCTAATCCAGACTGTAAGGATTGTATCTGGGACATCAGGATGGAGTTTGGAATAGAAAAATGCGCCTTAGTCAACATACAAAAGGCAAAGTAATGAGAACTGAAGGGATAAAGCTACCAGATGGGAGCAACATCAAACACATAGATGAGACAGGATACAAATACCTGGGAATAATGGAAGGAGGGGATATAAAACACCAAGAGATGAAGGACACGATCAGGAAAGAATACATGCAGAGACTCAAGGCGATACTCAAGTCAAAACTCACGCCGGAAATATGCATAAAAGCCATAAACACATGGGCAGTGCCAGTAATCAGATACAGCGCAGGAATAGTGGAATGGACGAAGGCAGAACTCCGCAGCATAGATCAGAAAACCAGGAAACATATGACAATACACAAAGCACTACACCCAAGAGCAAATACGGACAGACTATACATAACACGAAAGGAAGGAGGGAGAGGACTACTAAGTATAGAGAACTGCGTCAACATTGAGAACAGAGCACTGGGGCAATATCTGAAAACCAGTGAAGACGAGTGGCTAAAGAGTGCATGGGAAGAAGGACTAATAAAAGTAGACGAAGACCCAGAAATATACAGAGACAGGAGATAATGACAGACAAGAAAACAGAGGATGGCACAAGAAACCAATGCACGGACAATACATGAGGACAGACTAAAGAAACTAGCCAGCGATGACACATGGCAATGGCTACAGAGGGGAGAGCTAAAGAAGGAAACTGAAGGAATGATAACAGCAGCACAAGATCAGGCCCTAAGAATCAGATATGTTCAAAGAACGATAGACGGAAATAACATCTCTCCCATATGTAGGAAGTGCAATACGAAAAATGAAACCATAAACCACATAGCAAGCGAATGCCCGGCACTTGCACAGAACCAGTACAAAAAGAGGCATGATTCAGTGGCAAAAGCCCTCCACTGGAGCCTGTGCAAGAAACATCAGCTACCTTGCAGTAATAAGTGGTACGAGCACCAACCTGAGGGAGTGATAGAAAACGATCACGCAAAGATCCTCTGGGACTATGGTATCAGAACGGATAGGGTGATACGTGCAAACAGACCAGACGTGATGTTGATTGACAAAGTCAAGAAGAAAGTATCACTCATTGATGTCGCAATACCATGGGACACCAGAGTTGAAGAGAAAGAGAGGGAAAAAATGGACAAGTATCAAGATCTGAAAATAGAAATAAGAAGGCTATGGGATATGCCAGTGGAAATCGTACCCATAATCATAGGAGCACTAGGCACGATCCCAAGATCCCTGAAAAGGAATCTAGAAAAACTAGAGGCTGAAGTAGCTCCAGGACTCATGCAGAAGAGTGTGATCCTAGAAACGGCACACATAGTAAGAAAAGTGATGGACTCCTAAGGAGCCAGGATGCAACCCGGGACCCCACACTATAAATACCACCCAGTCAAATTGGAGGACTGTGATAGAGCAAAAAATAAAAAAATAAAAAATAAAAAATAAAATAATAATAATAATAATACCCCTTTTATATATATATATATATATATATATATATATATATATATATATATATATATATATATATAGAAAAGAAAATTATAAGTGCTTATTTTTACATCCATATCACAATGTGGAGATGGGGTCTTCAAATTATGTGTTCGTCATTCATATGAATCTGTATATGTATTAGCAAATGTTTCAGGGGTGATTTTCGCACACAATCGTTGCGCTGGCTGATCAGTGCGCCCTTTCGCTGAAATTAGAATCGTGATAAAAAAAAAATCCATTGAACTGTATTGGGTAGCTTTGAAAAATAAAAGGATTACTTTTATATTTATTATTTGATAATTAGGATTAAATTTTTAGCTTTGCGTGAATGTATGTTTTTATGTACACACACACACACAAAAGTATATTCACACATATATGTACATGTATGATTTTAAGTCAGGAAGAAATAAAAAACGTGATGATTATACGAACAAAGTTACGGCCACGGAGGAAAATTGTGACACTGGAGATGCTAAGTACTTTCGTCTTATTACCAGGACGGGTTCACAGCAACTGAAGATACACAGATGCAAGGGCCTATATAAATGATGGGTACAAGTCATAAGGGAATACAAAAGGCTCGGGAGGTTACAGAACGGTCAACAGATTAAAATCGAAATCTACTTATTGGTAATCCTCTTTATTCTATCTTTCAGTTCCTTCTGTATCATATTTTATGACGGGGTCAAAAGAAAATAATCCTTGACTTATGTTAAAATTATTCTCCCAGGTTAACTGAATCAAAACCGATTCTAACAAGTTCCTTGGAATAGTTTCGTTACAACGTGACAATATTTGGCTTTGCGTCCAATGTATTCTGTGGGACATTATTTGTCTGACCTGTTCTTACTGAGTAGTTGAGTGGTTTTAATCTGGTGTTCAATTCTTTGCTAGTCTGACCTAAGTAAAATAAATCACAATCCATACATGGATTTTTGTATACAATATTGCCATCTTTTAGAGGGCTATTTTTTATAAGCATGTTTCTTACGTTATTGTATGTGAAAATGCAGTTAATACAAATGAATCTTTCACATATAACAACGTATGAAACATGAAACATGCTTATAAAAAATAGCCCCCTAAAAGACAGCATTATTGTATACAAAATTCCAAGTATGGATTGTGATTTATTCTAATTAGCTCAGACCAGCAAAGAATTGAGCACCAGATTAAAACAACAAATACTCAACAAGAACACTTCAGAAAAATAATGCTTTAGTTTTACATTTAAGTGAAAAGTCCCACAAAATACATTGGACGCAAAGCCAAATATTGTCACGTTGTAACGAAACTATTTCAAGGAACTTGTTAGAATCTGTTTTGATTCAGCTAACCTTGGTGAATAATCTTAATGTAAGTGAAGGTTTATTTTCTTTTCACCCTATCTTAAAATATATGTTCCAGAAGGAACTAAAAGATAGAATAAATAAAAATCAATAAGTAGATTTCGGTTTTAATCTGTTGACCGTTCTGTGACCTCCCGCCCTTTTCGTATTCCCTTATGACTTGTACCCACCATTTACATAGGCCCTTGCTTCTGTGTATCTCTTTGCTGGGAACGTCTTGGTAATAAGACGAAAGTACTAAGCATCTCCAGTGTTTCAATTTTCCTTCGTGGCTGTAACTTTGTTCATGTATTTATAAATACATATGCATATCCATGTATGTATATAAACACATTCCACAGATTCGAGTATATGTAATACCTAATTTTCATTTTTAATTCTGACATCAAAGAATCTTTAAAATCTTGATAGAGGAATCATAGGTCCCCCTCCTCCCCTCTCTCTCTCTCTCTCTACCTCATCCCCTCCTCCTCCTCCTCCTCCTCCTCCTCCTCCTCCTTCCACTCATAAAAGTAATCAAATCATCATTTCGCCCGAACAATATTCCATTGAAAGCAAAAGGCAGCGAAGTGATCAAGTATCATTAGACGCCTGGCCTGTCTATTCTTCTTCTCTGGCACTTGGATAAAGAATCTGTTGTTCACTTCAAAGAGAGAAAACAACGAGACAAAGGATTGCGTTCAGATGAATAAGCTCAGCCGCGCGCCTGCGCTCGACTTTTATTAAGGAAAGCACGAAAAATCTCGATTAAAAGTTCTTAACACACAGACATCAAAAACAAGGGTATATTGACTCGGAAGGTGGATATAGTGAGATTAATCATGCTCAAAGAATAGGGTTCAGTGGAACTACGAGGATTAACAAAAGAGCAAGCACCAGACGAAGAGACGTTTTTTTAAAGGTGTCTTCAGAGAGAGGCTGGAAAGTTATCAGAGGTTACCAACAGTATATCTGATGAGTTGATGCGGCGTTTCTTATCACCTATGTTCTGCGGAAGCTTGTTTTCAACGTTAACGATACTTCCTTGGTTTTTGAGCAATGGGGAAACTTTTGCTTGATAAAAGGTCTGATAGACTCATATCCCCTGTTTGACTGGTCTTGGCAGATTCCAGAATCTTAGTCAGAATCTTATACCATTGTCAGGATAACTGTTGTTAAAAACGGTCTGACCGCATTCTTGGTCATTTTAAGACAACTGTCGCCCTTGTGAACGAAGATCCGCAGACTTGGAGCAATAGTTTACTGATGGTTTAGGCGGCAAAGGTAGGCAGTTAACTTATCTTCTATACAATTCACATCTCTCATGATGACATGGTGGAAAGGTTAACTGTTTACCTCTGTATCAAAACCAAAACGCAACCAAAACGCATATGGTCGAATCCTGGTAAGGACGGGGATGTGCATACCTTATACAATTCCCATAGGGTGTAAGTTATTCCTGAAGTTAGGTAATTTCGGTACTGAAGGGTATTCGTGGCTTGATATTTAAAGCTTAAAAAAACATATATGTATTAGTGAAATAATTACCCTTCATAAAAAGTCTAGTAAAATTTGGCTATGAGAAAAGTATGCCCAAAATATTAATATATTATAAATATATAATAATCTATACTATTCTATATATATAATATATGTATATATATTATATATATATATATATAATTATATATATATATATATATTATATATATATATATATGTGTGTGTAATACATACTTGGGCATACTTTTTTCATAGCCAAATTTTACTAGACTTTTTATGAAGGGTAATTATATATATATATATATATATATATATATATATATATATATACAGGACATGCATACATATACATATATATCAATACAACGCAGACATGTGTACGTGAGTTTGTGTTTCTTGCTATTCATTTGTATATTCATGACATATAGACTGGACTAATATAATTTTATTAAATCGTAATTTATTTGGTGAACAATATGCAATCAGTCCCGTCAACAAACATGACAAAGGAATTTGGATCTCTCTCTCTCTCTCTCTCTCTCTCTCTCTCTCTCTCTCTCTCTCTCTCTCTCTCTCTAATGGGAGTTTGCACTCTACAATCAGAAACAGAGAGACACTGAATCGATTTGGTATTTTGATGTGACTCTGAACTTTTAATTTGAATCAGAAATCATCAGTACTAGTCAAAGCTTCTACTTGAACAAAGCACTTTGTTTTATACAGTGTCCGCCATCTCTCTCTCTCCTCTCTCTCTCTCTCTCTCTCTCTCTCTTCTCTCTCTCTCTCTCTCTCTCGTGTGATTAAGGTGACATTGCATTGTTAAAGATCACACGTTCATTCCGCCAAAAGTAGAATCATAATACTAAAAGGCAAGAAACACATCAGCAACAAAAGGACTTTTGTCGCCTCCTGAATGATAGCATTGTGTTTAAATGATCTGAGATCCACCGAAGGATACAATAAAAATCAAGTTTTCCACCTACGGCCTTAAACTGATCGATAGCAATAGGTGAATGTGCCCGATAACTCACAAAGAGCTCGGGAACACAAAAGATCACTAGGAGGTCCTCATAAATGGTACGAAGGCCCCGAGAGGATTGTTAAACCTTTTGTCAGCGTAAACTACAGGTGACATCATCCTCTAAAGATGCCCGGAAAACGTTTCGTTCTGATCGTGAACAAAATCAGTGGCAACGTGCATTTCGAAATAACCTCAGAATGATGGACTTTTGGAAAATTTGACGGTTTTTAAATATTGGAAATTTGAAATTGTTTTAAGGAGAAAATCTTTTCCAGATCTTCAGTGTTTCTAACCAAAATGAATTATCCAAAGAATTCTTTTATCAAGTCGTACATACATATATACATATAAATATGTATGTAAGTATGTATGAATGTAATATTGTATATATATCTATATATATATATATGTGTGTGTATATATATATATATATTATATATATATATATATATATATATATATTTTATGTATGGTACTAAAGTTGAAGGCAGTTGCTTGAAACCAGATAAAGCATCATGGGATTGTGGAGAGAGATACCAAAATCCTTTAAAGTTATTTATTTTGCTGACGTTTCAGGACCATGTGTCCCCATTTTCGAAGCTAAAAAATTAAAAGAATAACAGAATTAAAAAGAGACTCAGGCTTTTGCCTTCAGCACTAACCTTGGTAATCACTGTTTCCTTCTCTTGTACCTAATTTGCATTTTGTTAAGAAATCAACTTTTTATCATGTTTTAACCTGAGTCTCTTTTTAATTCTGTTATTCTTTTCTTTTAATTTTTTAGCTTCGAAAATGGGACACATGGTCCTGAAACGTCAGCAAAATAAATAACTTTAAAGGATTTTGGTATCTCCTCCCTCCCTCCGATTGGGGGATTATAATATATATATATATTTATGTGGGTGCTATGTGTCTGTTTGTGGACAGTGTCCAAGCGAGCAATCCGTTACATATTAAAACATTCCTGACCTGATTCCATGAAAATATACATAGTTACAGGCAGCTAATCATACATTCCGTTTACACGTGTGTGCGTGTGTTAGAGAGAGAGAGAGAGAGAGAGAGAGAGACGAGGAGAGATGAGGCGAGGGAGAGAAGACCCGAGAGCGAGAGAGAGAGAGAGCAGGAGGGTGAATTATTTAATAGGAAATCAATCGGCGAACAGAAAATGTCATTTCATATGCATTGTGCCAGAATAAACAGCGCCGCGAATGGTATTGGAAAAATATTTAGTGAATGAGAGCTTATCAGGCATGGACTTGCTGTTGTTATTGTTTTGTTTGTTATTTTCGTATATAATATATATATATATATATAATTATATATATACTATATATAGATATTCATATATCACACATTAACCTCAGGTTAAAAATAAGAAACACTGTGTAGGTCCTGACCGGTTTCGACTTTATTTCCACCCCGTATCTTATTTTTCAATCTGTGGTAATGTGTGATGAATGAATCAAGCGCTAAAGAGATTATAATATATATATATATATATATATATATATATATATATATATATATATATATATATATATATGTATGTATGTATATATATATATCTATCTATATATATATATATATATATTATATATATATGTGTGTGTGTGTGTGTGTGTGTGTATGTATGTATATACATATATATATATATTATATATATATATATACATACATACAGAGAGAGAGAGAGAGAGAGAGAGAGAGGAGAGAGAGAATCCGGTCTCACTGGTCCACATGCAGATTCTTTTCCTTTTTGGTTCATTGTTTCGTTTGTGATGATAAACAATAGACTATGTGGCGGAAGTTGACAGCTAGTGGAATAGGGCAGCTGTCCAACGTCTCTGTATGACTGACTTTGCTTTGTGCGGAATGATATCAGTATTATTTTTCGTTAGAGGGCAACCATTGCAAGAAGTATTCAAGTGTGCAGTATAGCGAGCGACAAATCACATCACCTGATTTGCGTTGTGAATTTATTTCCGCTTTTGATGACTCCTGGTTAGTCATTATTAGTATTATTATTAGCAGTAGTAGTAGTAGTAGTAGTAGTAGTAGTAGTAGTAGTAGTAGTAGTAGTCAAAATGTCCGTCAGTAGGTACATGTAGATTGCATCGATTGCCCAGATTTGGAAAAAGAGAAAAATGGGAGAAAAATGATAATTAATAAAGAGATAAATAGATAAATAAATAATTAACAAGGAGACTAGCGCCTCAGCGGCGTGGTCTATTTGATCTTGGCCTTCCACCTCGTTGGCCGCGAGTTCAATTCTCGGACATTCCATTGAGGGGTCAGAGATGTGTATTTCTGGTGATAGACGTTCACTCTCGACGTGGTTCGGAAGTCGCGTAAAGCCGTTGGCCCCGTTGCTAAATAACCACTGGTTCCATGCAACGTAAAAACAACTTACAAACAGACAAAACACACGGAGTCTAATAAAAATAAATGAACGAGGCATAAAAGCAACACTGAATAAGCCTCAAAATGAAGACTCATCCTAAGGTGACAGGAGATTTAGTTCCAACGGTAGTTTTATCAAACCAAAGCCTCTTCCATTAGCCCTCGCGAACAGTATCACCAGACCCCCATTATTACTCAAATTCTATTTCGTCCAAGTTCAAGTTCCTTGCCGTTCTATTTGCCAAGGGAAAGGGGATATCGGAAAGGAACAACGGTGTTAAGGAAATGAGAAAATGTGAAAGCATAAAAAAACGGGAGCTTTTTTAGAACCCAAAGACCCACCTCGTTAGAGAAGAAACTTTGTATCTCGTCAGAGGAAAAAAAAAAGAGGGATGGATTTTTATTTTCCCCATTGGAGAGGTCTCTCTAGAGATCGTAACGACCTTCAGTAAACTTCAGGATAATAAGGCTAAATTATCGCCCGAATTATCCCCCCATTAAATATTCAAAGTTTGTGAACTGAGACACAAAGCAAGTGCGCGGATTTAAGGTCAATTTTGAGGAAATTCTTTTTCTACTGGAAAGGAGCTATTTTCAGCCTTCGTAAGATTCAAGTCACAAAGCTATTCAATTTATGTATCGATCATTATGGGGTGACCGATATCTGACTTTGTTTTTAAATGAAAGGGTGTCTTATCACGGATGAGTAAATTATGGCAGCATTGTTAATAATTATTAATGTTAGCAAGAGCAATACGTATATCAGTCTTAAGGCAATTAAAATACCATCATAACGAGGTAGCTTATAGGTTCAAGTATTTATCTCATATTAATATTAAAATGTCATTAAGACGCCGTAAGAGTATTTTATATTGGAATTATAACACCCGCAGAACGTATATTAGGAGTGTTCAGAACAACATTAAATTAACCAAGACTGGAATTTTTGGAGAAACCAGGTTGAGATTGGGCTGCCCCTTCATAAACCAGGAGGGATATTTTGGGGCGAAAGTAACTTTGGCTGCGTAACCTCTAAATATAAACCAGGACAGGGATTTCTTTTGTAGAATCTATCGGAAACTCCTGCGGGTTGTGGTATCATCTTTCACATGGTCGGCAACCGGTGTCCTTATGGTGTTAGGTGACTTGAGGCTGCGTATCTCACGAATGGCCAAATTTACCGACAAATTACTGTTACATTATAACGATAATATGTTAAATTCCCTGGGGGAAAGAGACGTGAATAACTGAGAGAGAGAGAGAGAGAGAGAGAGAGAGAGAGAGAGAGAGAGAGAGAGAGAGAGAGTGGAAGCAGTCAAATGGTTAGTTATTATCTACGGCTGTTACAATTTACATACTTTGTAGAGAATAAATATTAATTAACTCACAAAGAATGAAAAGTATTGTTGAGAAATATAGTAACAAGGAGAGAGAGAGAGAGAGAGAGAGAGAGAGAGAGAGAGAGAGAGAGAGATGAAGAAGACGAGAGAGAGAGAGAGAGAGAGAGAGAGAGAGAGAGAGAGAGAGAGAGCTTAGGAAGACTCGAAAAATTGATTATTATAAACATATCTGAAGGACATATTTTGCATTTAACACCAATTACATTCGTATAAGCACTTTGCAGTGAGTATACTAAAAAATCAACTCATACATTCAGTGCAGCGTTCGTTTCAAATGAAATAAAACTCCTTATTGAAAAATAAAATCTTACTTTGTCAACTTACCTTTTCTGGATAAACATTCATTAAATGTCCTCAGAATTTAAAACATATTTGCTTTCCGTTGCCGTCGTGAAAAAAGAAACTAGAATGAAGCAGAGATTTTTCCCTTCCTTTTTCGACAACATCGTAAAGTTTAATGAGGAGCCCAGAGCTTAAAAGGAAGCTTCTTAATCACGAAAAATAAACTAGTGCCCTGAAACTGCTGAAGGATTATTGATACTGTTTTAAGGGCACAGAATATTCCCCATCATTTCAAAACGTTGATTTTACCTCCGTGAAACATTTCTTGTTGTTCAGGAACCGAGACGATAAGATTGCACTAAATAATTCTGGTTCCGATTGAAAAGTGTCTTACTGGAAATACAGATGAAAGAGAGAATTAGACATTTACTGACATTGGTATGAAATAGTGAAAGTTTAGTCACTATCAGTAAATAGCTAAAGAAAGCTGAATTGGATTAAAAAGCAGTAGAGAATAATAAACTAAATGGTATATAGGTTAATAATTCATAACCTTGACACACACACACACACACACACACACATATATATATATATATATATATATATATATATATATATATATATATATATATGTATATATATATATATATATATATATATATGTGTGTGTGGTGGTCTGTGTGTGTATGCATGTGTTTGTGTGTATGTATGTATTTAAATATGCATATATGTATGCGTGTATATGTGTATGTACTATTTGGTTACAGGTATAAGGGTTTTATCCTATGAAAAAGAGGAGAGAGAACGAAGACAGCAGAGAGATAGAGGGAGTATTTAGTTAATAATTGCACTCCCTGGAAAAGCAGTACATTAAATTTTAATGATTCAACCGTGATTACGGATGCTTCAAAAAATATTATGCAAAAACCTATGTTCATATCATTCTACTGAATTTTTTTTCTAGTTCAAATATTCACGTATAATGTACATTTTATAAAAACAGCCATTTTACCATTTTTCCTAATTCTCTGAAAACATATTTCGAACTGAAGTATCTTTTTTCCGAAGATAATCACTCGTATACAAAATGAAATATTTAAAAATCATCCAAATCATTTGCATATATCACTTCTATTTGAAATTTTTGTGGGGGTCTTATTCAATTTTGATATACAAAGACGGAGGACAGACCATTTAGTTTTAACCTTTGGTTCAACAGTTTGTCGGATAAGATTGTGAACCCTTAAACTTGTATGTTGCAAAGATAGACTTTTCCTAGAGCTATTCATTATTGTCTGCCTGTCTGTCTATCTGTCTGTATATGTATATATATATATATATATATATATATATATATATATATATATATATATATATATATTTTATATATATATTTATTTATTATATGTATATATTATATATACATATATATATGTATATATATACTATATATATATATATATGTGTGTGTGTGTGCATATATATATATATATATATATATATATATATATATATAAATTCTCGTTTCCCAATAATAATTTATCCATGAATAAAGGAAAAAACTTTATAATGGATGCTTTTGAAAATATATACATATATATATATATATATATATATATATATAGATATATGTTATACATATATGATATATACATATACACACATACAATATATATATATCTTATTATACACACATGCATAATATATATATATATATATATATATATCAAGCATAAAAAGCCCATTAAAACACTCTGGTTTAAAGCTAAGGACTATATTTCGGTGGACCAACTTCCACCCTAATCAAGCTTGATTAGGGTTGAAGTTGGTCCACCGAAATATAGACATTAGCTTTAAACCAGAGTGTTGTAATGGGTGTTTTACACTGAGTCGATATATATATATATATATATATATATATATATATATATATATATATATATATATATATATATATATATATTATATATTTATATATATATATATATATACTATCTGAAGTAATAATAGTCCACACTTATGTAAAAATGTGTATTAAAAATACATAAAAGACGGGAGCTTTCGTCTACTTGATCAGTAGACCTCATCAGCCGTACTGATTTTTCCTTTTCAAAAAATATATACAAAAAAGTTACGAAGGACAGGCAGGAC